>NW_016161834.1:3906-7956 GCF_001687245.7 Rhagoletis zephyria | reverse complement strand
TCGTACGGGATCGCAACTATGTATGTAACATTTCAATAGAATTTGATCGTCATAATAATCTCAGCACCGTCAAAACATGGCTGATGTAAAGTGGGATCTGCTCGGCGCCCCTATCAGTTTCGGGCCCCTAGGCAGTTGCCTACACTGCCTTATGGATAATCCGGCTCTGGCGGTACGACCAAGAAACGAGCTGTTTCGGGGGTGTTAGCTGAGTGGGCTTGAGCTGACATGAGAAGAGGTGTTTGGTGTCATGCGGTAAGTAGCGGTTTGGATTTTAAATACTTAGTTTTGGCTACTTGCATTTTCATGCCCATTCGACAGTCCTCCCTTTTCTCGCATTTTACTAACATAAAAGTGTAACTTAAATACAGATGCTAATTGAAAGTCATTCAACAAATATGTTAAAGAAAATATATATACACACATACTCATACATATCTTACCACAAAAGAAATTATCGACAGCATTGATTGCAGCAGCGGAAGAAAATCCACGCAAGCCAAAAAACTGAAGCCAACAAGTTTTGAAATTCGTAGAAAATCACAACAGTTATTAAAATTTAAACCACAACTCTATGTTTGTTATATGTAGACCAGGAGTGGGGGCAGACGGTGGTGACGTTTGCGGCAGAAAATTACAATTAACGGCCGCATAAGGTGGCTTGTCAGGCACTTAAGAAACTGGTCCATGGGGCATCCAACGGTTTCGCTATTTAATTTATGCACGAAGCCACATTACGCAGAGCAGAGCGTGCAGAGGCAAGGGGAAGAATAGCAAATATTGTCTATAATTTTTGCATTGCATGTAGCGCAACGAAAATTAATTGATAAAAAGCATAAGTTGTTGTTGTTGCAGTTGCTGCGGTTATAATTATTATTTTCGTTGTTGTTATTGTTGTTGTTGTTGCGCTGATAATCGCCAATAATCGATGCATTGCCACAAATTTGCGATGCTGCCACGGCTGTCGCTGGTGTAATTATAAAAACAAATTGTGGCGACTTGGCTATGGCAACTGGCGAGCGAGCAACTGCTTCCTGCTGCCTGTCCTCTAACTCCGCCGATGCTAGCTGTTTAATGTGGTCAAATGTGTGTATGTGGTAGTTCGCCTCTCTAATTACAGCTTATAATGCGAGTTGTGGCAATGCCATCTTGTAATTTCCCATTAGCGTCTCCTGTCAATGCGCACGAAATGAAATGAGAGATGAACGGCAAGGCAAGGGGCCGCATGTTGCATGCCACCTATTAAAATTAACCTGAATATATCAGCAGCTCTAGCCGTAACAACAGCAATAGAGTCTGTGCCGAAGCCGGAGCTGAAGCTGAAGCTGAAGTTGGAGCCTAGCAGCAGCCACATTTAAAGTATATTTGGTGCGCCAAATACATAGTTAATGGCCCACCGCTTGGCTTTGGCTGGCCGGCTCTACAATTGCCCGCCTGGCAAGCAACTTTGTGAGCTGTGCGCATGCACAGCGCCTCAGGAGGTGGGAGCCACCACCAAGAAAGTTGTTACTGCTGCCTGCGCGTTAGGTTGACTGTTGTGAGGTTGTAAACTAATTTCAAATAACATAATTCATTTTATGTTGACGGACGCGTTTATGAACCGGGGCACATGTGTGCGCCTACGAGTATGAGTGTGTGTGTGTGTGTGCGTACAATGTAAAGTCTTCGACTGGCATTAAAATTTCAAATCTCATTTATGTAGTTGTTGTAAACGAAAAAACTAGCGATTATAACAATAATTAAAGCGCTTGTAAGCGGAGTGGAAGTGACGGAGCGCAAAAGAGAGATGCAGGGGAATAGGATTTATAATTGCATGACAGTTTGAAAGTAGGAGCATTGCTAATTGCATTAAAGTTTAGCCTTTCGATTTAATGGAACTAAACTTTTTGTTTACACAAAAGTGGAAAAATCTAAGCGAGAAACTCTCTGTAAAGTAAGAAATTATTTAGTGGACCTCATTCGATGGTGTTCTGTGACTATCATTCAACATCTGAACATGTGCTGGATATGTGGAGTATAGAAATGTTGGAGTTTAATCTTCTGTAGTATCGAGGCGTTCATTTCTTTAAACTTACGCAAGTCTCTCGAGGCAGCTAAAGCTCACCGTCTGCGATTGGTGGGGGTTGAACTCCTATGTTGGTATTCATAGAGCGAGGTTAGGTCTGTCCGGTATCCAGTAGTTTGCGATGTACGTCTGGATCACACCCGAGTTCGCAGAGATGCTATCTGACGGCTCTAGGCGGAGGCGGCTCTGCTTCCATCAAAGATTGCTTCCGGAGAGTTGAAGGAAATATCAGAAGTCATCCCGTTGAAGTCCAAAGGGTAGTATTCTGACCGGTCTCTAGCTTCATTTACTGGAGCCAACGAATCTCCGGTGATCAAAGTGAACCAATTGGAAAATTGCTGTGTATAATAGGCAACAACTTTCCATTAAAAGTGCCGCCGGCGAACGATTTGAGGACTTTTTCAGCTATGTTCTTTTTTCAAGATTACTATTGTATGTGCGAATAAGGAGAGCAAGCTTGTCAGAAGTACTGTCTAAACATTTTGTGTTACCAACCGTTAGTTCTGGTGTGCAGTCGTCCTGGACGCGTAATTGCTGATTGACCACCCTTGTCCAGGTGAATAGGCGAAAAATAGCATCTACATCAAATAGGCCATTGCCAGACGTTAATTTGGATAAATTTACAAGGTAAGAGGTCAGTCAAACTCTCTTTGGTGGCGGAGGCACTTCACATTTGTTGTGCTGAACATTCACCTTTGATATTCTTATATCCGGTGAATATTGGTTTTCGATATCCGGATATTCTAAAAAGTATTTAAACTAAATCTATCTAATTGCAAAATAAATCATAGAACACTTCATTCCACACTCCTTTCTGATATCTGGGTATTCTGACCTTTTATTCAGATATTCTAATATACGGATTATACGGACTGTCAAACTTTGTTCCTGCTACGGAGCTTGTTGATCAACCCAATGGTGTGCGCCAAGTAGGAGACTCTATAAGTTAGGACTCTATAAAGTGAAGTAGTTAGGTCACTAAAGAAATTATTCAAAATACCGCATGTTCGAACACGTCCTTGCTGGTTGACTTTAAAAAGCAATTATTAGCATATTAAGCATAGAAATAGCGCATTAAATTTAGTATCGGTAATTACGCTCGTCGGCACTAATCCATCGAAACATAGCTATACACAAGCAAAAGTTCGCCATCCGAGCAACTCAACTAAGAAATATCAGTTATTACACACTTTCTTTGAAATATATCTCCTTCTTATCGTATCGCCAACTGATTATTAGCCTGTCCGATTTTTGGAATTCTTTGGCTTTCCTGCTCTACTACTGGCGCATTGTTATAATTACTCTACTACAGCGCCTTCGGCTCAAATTATTTATGTTTCCTTTTCATTTTGCAAGCACACCAATCACCGCAAGCTCCGTCACCTGCCGGTTGGCAAGACGAAATTCATAATTAGCTGCAGTTGCCCTTAATGCATTAATAATAAGCAACGTTTCTTCCTTTTTTGTAATTTTTAATTTTGTTTTGAATTGAATTCTTCTGCTGCAGACATGCGTTCCTTATTTTAGTTTTATTTTTAGTTTAAAACTTTTTTTTTATGCATTTCCTGTACATTGTATGGCAAATAATAAAATTAATAAAACGAAACGAAATAAAAAAAAAGATTTTTTTTTCAGCAACACATAATTGCATGTGGGCGTGTCACAAATGATTATATTCGATGTGTAATGTTGTTATTGTGATTTTCTGTAGCTACATACATACATACATACGAATATTTTGCGCTGCTGCTTCGATTAAAGTCGATTAAAATCGCAGACAGCATCGCAGCAGACTGCGCATTCGTTGTTGTTCTTGTTATTATGCCATTGCTGGTGTTATTTGCGTTGTGTTGTTGGCTTGCTGCATGGTGTTGATTTTGCTGTTGCTCTTTAATTGCGAACGCTTGTTTTGTCCCTTTGCTGGCATCTCATTCTGCTTACTTGCCTTATTTCTCATTTTTATTTTTTGTTTGTTTTTTTTTTTT
>NW_016161834.1:0-3443 GCF_001687245.7 Rhagoletis zephyria | reverse complement strand
TATATTTTAAGTTAGACCTCTAGCAATACATCGTTGAAAACTGTTTTCAATTTCATGAATTAGCTTTCGAGTGATGCGCGTACAAACATACAGACAAAATTTTAAAAATTGTTGATTTGGTTTCTATTGCTCTAATAAAGACCTCTCCCTATATTATTTTTTTTTATCTATAATGCACAGATTTCTGTTTTAACATATTCCAATAAACCCAAACTCTCTCACCTCATACAAGCTACTTTTAAATCAACTTATCCCATAATTGTCCAACTGTTTTGGGTTCTTGCCTGCTTTACCTTATGTGAGTACATATGCATGTATATCATATACTACATAAGAAAGTACACGTATGTACTTACATATACATACATATTTCTTATGCAGCCAAGAAGGTACACATATCCTCTTCTTCCTCTCCAGCTGCTCCTTATTTATTTTTGCACTCCCTTTTACACAGCTGTACTACAAACCATTTGTTTGCTTGTTCTCCTGTCTGTCTGTCTGCTCAGGCTGTCACTTGTACTTGCCTTGGTCCTAATCTTGTTCGCTGAATTCGTAATCTCATTAAATTTACATATTAATCAAGGGATTTTAATTACACTTACACTACAGTGAAACGCCAATACCTCACAGAGGAAAGCGCACATACGTGCACACTCGCACATACAAAGGTCGTACACGCTTACTAAACTCAATGGAAATGTTTGGCTACAAGTTATCGAATGTCCATAAGTTCTTGGCAATGGAATAGAGTAAGAAAGAGTTTTGCGAGAAGGAAGGCTAAGTTCCAAAGTTCGCCAAGAAGGTAGATAATATGAAGAAGGCCAGCGGTGTGGTCTAGACGTTCCTCGCATGGATATGGAATAGCGAAGGCTCATTTTGGAATGAGTATTTCGGTGAGTAGAAAATGCTTGGCGAGGTAGAGAATTTTGAAGGCAAATTAGATAGTCGTTTGTTTGGGCGGGCTACATTTCGAATTACGAAGCATTCATCTCACACTGACAGAATATGGCATTAAAAACCAATATCTCTGGTAGGCCAACAATTTGGTACGCTTTCTACATTTAATCCTGAAGAAAAATATTGAATTGGCCGACGATATATCTAGCAGTGGTAGTGACAACGAAATAAGAACGAGTACATCCAGGGTATAACTGAGACTACAAACACAAAATCGTTCTTATACAACGAGCAGATATCTGAGGTTGTGGCTAAGACAAAATTATATACCAATAAAGCTACCTGTAACGACTTTGCGATATAACGGAGCCGTGCGCTAAGGCAGTGACAGACAATTACAACAAAGAAAGGGTGAAACGAAATTTGACATAAGGAAGTTGACTTCCGCAAATACTAATTGGACTTGGTTGTTTGAAAGCATACTTACGCATACCATCCTTGAAGAGAGAGGGTGGGTAGTGGTTGTGCCTTTTCAATTGCATTCAGAGATGTTATCGGACTATCTGGACTTATAGTATACGAACGACCTACTAAAGATGCCAAGAGAAAGCAAGCAGCTACACAGGGGCAGAATAAAGGATCTAGGGAGATTGCAAAGAAGCCTTGTCATTATCTATACATATAATACAATTGTAATAGGCCGATGTCTGTACAATATAGATATTAAAAAAAAAAATGATATAGGGGGTCTTCGTTAGAGCAATAGAAACCAAATCAAGAATTATTAGAACTCTTGTCTGGCTGTCTGTATGTTCGTACGCCCATCACTGAAAAATGAATACATGGAAAGGAATGCAGTTTTTGCCATTGTATTGCTCTAACTTAGAAATTAGAGAGTTGCCGCTTGTTTGAAATTTTCAATTTAAGTAAATTATTAAGATAAAGTAAATATTTCAATATGGCTGTGAGAAGAAAGAGGTTTAAGAATGCTGACAGTCGATAATATTTCCATGGAAAGATGCCACCTGTTTGAAAATTTTAATTCAATTTAATTGATTAGATAAATTAAATACATATACAATATGGGTATCAAATTAAAGACATTTACGAAATTTTACTACCGAAAAATTTTTTGGGGAGGGTAGCGACCCATTTGAAAAATTATATTCATAAAATAAGTAAAATATTACAATACGGGTATCAAACTAAGATTTAAAAAAGTTCGCTGATAAGCTAAATATTACAATAACAAGCGAAAGTATTTGAGAAATGTTCAACTAGCAGATGCCCTTCGCAGCAACTTCAAAGTAAGTATTCTTTGTTTGGTTATTCTCTTATAACACCTCTAAAACTATCAGGGTAATAACTTAATAGTAAGCATTTGTAAGGTACGAAGTTTTTTTTCACACATTACAAATAAATGAATTTCCACTTTTTATGGAAGATAAAAATAAGTACCTATTTGAATATTTTTTAGATAAACACATATTGATTATATACACTTTTGAAGAAAAAGCCCGATATGTAGACTCGAGTTTTAAGATTACAATTTAAATTTCCAGGAGAAAGTCAATACTTTGCCTACTTTCTAAGTACCTTCTACAATATATTACCTAAAACCAAATTCATAAATCACAAATTTATTTGAACATAAGAAAAAGAAAACAAGTAGGAATAAATTTCGCGAAAATTTACTTCAGTGGTAAGGCCTATTTATATATTGGACAAAGATTAGAGACATGAACCACTTAGCAGTAGTAGGAGTTTTCATTTTTACATATGTACATTTATATGTACAAACGTATATTAGTTAAGGAATACAATTGACGCTTACATTTCTAGTGGTTTTCTAAAAAAAAACTTCAACTAATGGAATTCATTTTAGTGTTGCTTTCGCTCAAATTTTCACAGTGGCAGAATTTCTCCTTCGCACTGCTTTCATTTACACCTAGCAAGTTTGCTCTCCATTTCATGGCTCTCTCGCGCGCGCTCTAATTCCGCAGCTATGCGCACTACGCGCTGCCGAACCGAATGCTGAGAAGTGCCGCTTGACCACCTGCCACACACACCGCTATCACGCGCCCACTGAGCTTGCACTGCGCTGTTATCATGCATATGTATTCATTCGCTTGTGTACATCTCATTCTAGGCAGCTTAGCATTTTTGCGCTCATCAATCCTCCAATATATTTTGTGCTCTAACTGTGCAAGGGCACCCACCCACCCACACTCAAATGAAAATGCGCCAACTCGACATCGTCGTCACACGCTAGTTGTTGTTGACATGCTCGCGTCCCTATACTCCAGCTATGCATGCACTCACACACTCGCGCCTGTTTGAGTATGAGCGTTTTCGCCAGCTCATTAAAAAAGGCGCAAATAATTTTGAGCTGATTTTTTGCTCATTATTTTTCGCCGACTTCGACTTGCGCGTCAGCTGAAGTAGTAGATAGTTGTTTTTGTCGGAAAAGTCGCGAAAATTCGCGATTGGGTCGCATAATGCTTGGCGGTGGCGACGTCTTTGCGCCGATTGGCTGGAGCCGTAGG
>NW_016161833.1:40458-48066 GCF_001687245.7 Rhagoletis zephyria | reverse complement strand
CCTTTACTTTCATTCTTGTATTGGTCTTTTTCTAAGTGTTATTCTTTAACCTTTTATTACCAAGTTTTTGTTAAATTAATACCATGTGCATAGACTCAAGAAGCACTTGTTTCAGCTCCAACCATTTCCGTTGCACCATTTTCATTGCATCATTTTCGTGTGCAATTTCCGTTGAATTTGCCAATTTACTCCCAACCAATCAAAAGCCGCTAAAGAATTTTCACTTCAAAAAGAAAAAAAGTTATATAAAGAATTTAAAGAAGCAACTAAATAAAAAATAAATTAAAGGAAAATATGGCAATTCTTCCTATTTTTACTCTTTACTGACTAAAGTATAAACCGTGGGTTTGTTTTCCTCTCCTTTGTATTGTTCTTCCTCACTGCTGGCGAAGTTTGTGCCAGCGGACTATGGTGTACAATCGTTTCTTGTGAAAGCGAGTCGTCTTCCAGGTAGTGCGGTTTATACAGTCTTTTTCGCATGACCAAGTAATTTTTTCCGATATTTTGCTCTTTAATTAGGGGACGCCATACCTGATTCGAGGGTAGTAGAATTCGTTGCACCTGCGATTTTAAATGGACCACTTATGTACATCGCGTATGAAGTTCTCTTTATTATTTAGCTTTTAATGGAATTCTTCTATGTCATCGCTTGGGGTTACGTAAATTAGCAACGGTACGGTTGGATCGATTCCGTGTGGGAACGTAAGTCTTGCAGGACCTGTCGGCGGTTTTGTGAGGACTTCCAAAAGCTTACCTATTACTCGGTAGTCGCATGCCGTGCTGGCAGTAAAACCTTACTAATTTTCTATGCTTCAATGCTTTTTTGCATTTGACTAGTTTTCGATTCCAATTTAAAATACTTATACATTCTCAACTTCGGCTAAATCATTACATCCGCTGCCTTTAAATGGTTTGTCGCTTTATTTAGCCTGCCATACCCACATTGCATTTTTCAACATAATGAGTGCAATGAGTGCAAATTCACAAACTATTATACACTATACACTATATATGTACATATGTATGTCTTCAGTATCTACCTAACATATGTACGTAGATATATCTTTAAAAATGTAATACATATTTTCTTTATTCGTATATCTTTCCACATGACATGATCGTTTCATGCAACAACCAATCGATCGGTGAAAGTCGGACTAATCAATATGTTATTGGTTTGGGCTTGTTGCGCCGATCCAACGCTTGGCTGATTTGCTGATTAAGTTTGACTTGTTTGGGCGCTGCTGGTATAGACATCAGTACCTTTGCCGGTTAGATGGAAGCGCGTTCAATGATCTCTTTTACGAACAAGTGGCTACATGCATGCATTTGGTTTGTTGACCAAAGCACTCACTCAATGGTTGATAACGTTGAACGCTTGATGTGATTTTTATGGCAACTCATACTACCCTGCAGGGAGTGACGTTAGCTTATACCTAACTTTAGTCTGTTTACGCGAACACTAGTACTAACTATTAACTGTGTATTTTGTTCGAAAAAAGCTAATACTTTTGTGGGGCGATGGCCGCAAAAAAGTCAGACCTGGATACCTCTGCATTACATGTCAACTAACTTGTAACTAACTACTTTTGGACATAAAATATCAATAAGAAAAACAAAATATTTTTTTGTTTTTTTACTTTTTTATTTACTTATTTATTTACTTTATTTTATTACATTTCATATTTGTTTACATATTCTGCTCTGGGTGGCCCCATATTCGAACACCGTCAGACATAACTTCAAAATGGTAATATGAAATTTCGATCTTCCTTTTATTTGTCCTGAATATGAAAAAGAATCTGCGAAGTTCAGAAAAAAAGTGTATTGAAAGTAATTTTTGATGAGGATATTTAATAGAAACTTGTAAAGAAAACCAACTCCCGATTGCGTCTGCATGACTCCTGCACGACTTTACAATTCACTTTAAGTTGGTTTTGTCATAGCTAATTAAAAGTGAGGTATTAATCGAAATCTCGCCAAAAAGCTAACTATAAGTTGGTTAGTTTTAACAATTGATAAGTTTTCACTGCAGGGTAAGTACGTACATACATAAATATGCATGTACGTATATATTTAACCATCTTTGTACGATGGCATGATTTTATGGTATGTATTTCATGCAGTGAGCTGGTTGTAATCTTTAGCCTGTTTGCAGGCATTCGAGTGAACTTGTTGCATTAGTGAATGCATTGAAGCATAAATATATATTTATTTAGTATGAAATAATTTCAGGAATGTGCATTTAAATGCAAGTATTAGACTTGCCATAAACGATTTAGGAAATATGTTATAAAACTTAAGTATAGTTACTCTCCATGCTTTGTAAGCGAACAATTTGCACTTCCTTTTCAACTTTTAAATGAAAGCATGCACATAATTACATACCAGCAAGTTGGTGGAGTCTACCAAACCAAGTACGGTATCAAAGTCGTCAAGCCTTTGAATCATAACCGAACCCAAGGCTTTTCGGCGTCCCTAAACCGTTCTAAATAAGAACTTTGAGGAACAGTAAAATCAACTGATAGTTACTTCAAAACAACCCTGTGCTCATGCAGATTTTTTTGGATTAAAAATAGCAGTTACCAGAATCGTAAATAATAATAATAGATTAGCGCTTACACATATGTTAGTGTTTGGCCGAGCTTCTCCTCTCGTAAATAGAGCTCTCCAAAAAAGCTATCTTAGCATCACGAAAGCTGATTTTTCCACACAAAATAGTACTCCTGGATGCGTCGATTTCTTTCGCAATAAACTGGATCATCTGACACCAAGCGGTTCTTTCTAACTCGCACCCCCTTAAAGGATGAGTGGGTTGGAAGTAGCCACTTGGGTTCCACTATCAATACTCGTAAGCTATGTTCTTTCTGTTGCTCATCCACATCCTTGAATACTTGTGCCTGGTTTCCGAACCCTTGGCATGTTCAATTATTCTAAAGTCGAAAAAATTAGAGTAGTAGAAAGGTTATCTGCCACTCACTCTAAGTTAGTTCTACCACTCTTCTGTCCCCTCTATTGAGTCGCCAAGAGCCGGCAACGTGAGTGTGGGTGGACCTTCTTGCAAGCGATCGTGTAGGTGACACAAAGATGCAACCCGCTACGGACAATCAAACCTCCATTGACAGTAACTCGACACGGTGCAATTCGGCCACCACAAGCGCTGCGTCCTCTGAAACTGTTCGGTATGCCGAACAGACCTTAAAATCTTGCTTTCATGCTTCTACGCTGCGTAGCCGCGTGAAATACATATATGTATATACCGCAAACACAAAGCCGTAGAGCACCAAGGAGCTTAGAACGTTCGCCAATAGTTGCTTATTATTTTGTTTCGCTTCGCTATATGGAAAGTGCAGAAATTACAGCAAAGTTTTGATTTAATTCATACATACAGTGATCGACACAAGTGTTCACTTGTTGTTTATTTTTAAATATTCACAACGGCTTCAAGCTATAATTTTCTATAAAAATATTGTCCCAGCTTTAGCCAAAACCATATAAATCAGAGTTTCAAACTTTATACAAAATTTAAGAAAATTCAACAAAAAATTTCAAAATCAAAATTTCAACTTTTTAAACTGGGTATTTAAAATATTTATGGTTATGCAGCTTTATAGCCTCTACAATGTTAAATTTTTTTAAATGTTGTGTAAAGTTTAAAACTAATTTAAATGGTTTTGACTGAAGCTTGGACACAATTTTTATAGAAAAAAAAACAAACAAAATTTGAAAAACGTTGTTAATATTTAAAACAAATGAACACGTGAACACTTGTGTAAGTCACTGTATATGTACATGTTCCTGCTTACCATATACCAGCTCCTCTTCACAGTACTTGTCAAATTTTATGACAGTTTCGGTTTCATGTTTCGACATCGACATTCTCTTCAGTAAATGTATTGCATTTGAGTATTAATTGCGGAAAATTGTGCGCAAGTTGCAGATTTCATAACATCATTTCATAGCAGAGGAAAAAATATGCCAGAAAAAAACGAGAATTCGCTTTCCAAAGCTTTAACTAATTCTTAATCCATTTTTATGTGCAAAAAAAGAAATACGAAATAAAGATGCGTAACAAGTTGATTGGAGAGGATTGTTTTCTTGCCGGACAAGCATAAATAAACACAACTACAGTGAAGCTACGTTAAAAAAGTAAGCAGTTAATAGGTGGGAAAGCGCTACAACGGATAGAAATCTTTTCGTACCGTTATCTTGGATCCTAACAGCTTTTACACATAAAATAACATACTAAGGGCGACGTCGTACATTGCCTTCCCTAATATGGATCTAGAGAAGGATCTCTTTCGGGGCGCCATCTGTGACCATATGCTTTTATAATACTCCATCTGAGTGGTTAAACAGTCTTCTTTCTTTTGAAATAGTTACCTGTTGTGTCCGCAAGTGGAAGGGAATTTAAAATCTTTGTACATCTGCCATGATTTGTTGCCAGTCCGCCGAATTGAAAACGTTTTAATGTCCAGTGTTATGCTCTACATTAGGAACCGGTAGTGGCAACAGGGATACTATTTATCACAGCTTGGATCACGTACATATATCGTGGATTTCACTTTGCGTTGCCAAACTGGTTGCCGGAAAGTACGTTTCGACTCTCCAGGAATTGCATAAGCCTTCGCATATAATGCGTTCGGGGATTTTACTTAGAGAAGGGTCATTATGCTTTTTGCTGATCCATCTGTACATCGAGCTTTGAGAGTTATTTGCGGTACGTCTTCCACATCACAGGCTGAAAATAATTCTTTCATTGTGTGATCTCTGCTAAAGCTTTAACGCCGTTTTCAGGCATTTTAGTGGATTTCCACGCTTCAAAGAAGGCTTGAGCATCAAAGGACATCTGCTTCCAACCTTCCCATTGTACTCGTTTTTAGCACATTGGTCTTGAGTTAGCGGGAATATTCAAGTCACACTCTATAAGTCACTAATCATACCCGGCTGGTGTATGGCGCAGAAGCATTGGCAATGAACACATCCGATGAGGCGGCTCTTGGAGTATTCGAGAGAAAGATGTTGCAGAAGATTTACGTGCCTCTACGCCTTGGGGACGCCGAGTACGGCAGACGATGGAACGATGAGCTGTATGAGCTTTACAACGACGTTCGATTGGACCCCGATGCTCCTGCTCTGAACTCAACTCAAAACCCGCTGGTTGAAGCAGAGGAAGAGGGAGGCCCCTACTGCGTTGGACAGACCAAGTGGACAAGGACTTGACTTCACTTGGTATTTCCGTTTGGCATCAGTTGGCACAGAAGAACTGGCCTACTTTGTTGAACTCGTCCAAAATCGGTGGTTAGGCGGTTACAACGCCAAATAAGAAGATGAAGAACTCTACAACTAGCACTACCATTTCCCCGTTTGCCGGTAGACTGTACTCCATAGCCGCGCCACAACTTAAAATACCGGATGCGGCTATTTACTGAGTAAGGCATATTATTGATGCATTGCTAGATGTCGTCCAATGATTACAAACTAATCTATCCACTTCATTATCTATGATTTTTGTATGTATGTATTTATTTCTTTCTTTACGCTAGCCTCAAAGCAATCAATGCGTTCCATATAGCTTTACGAATCAATGCTGCAAGCGCTCATTTCCAACGCCTCCAGCATTGACATACTTTTTAATTTTTTTTTTCACTTCAATTCTACATACATACATATTTTCTATTCTTGCTGTAAGAATCAACAAAGATTTATGTCTTAAATGCTTGTTGGCAGGTTTTCAGTGGCAGCTACTTATTGATACGTATTTAGTTGTTGCAAGTGGCAAGTGTTGAATGTTGAAGTTGAGCAGCAGTAACGTTTGAATAGTAGTTGGGCCAGCAGCGGACAGCAAAATTTACTTAGCGTTCACTGGTTTTAGTATTGGTTACGCTGTTGTGTTGCCAAAAGTGTTTGCCATTTGTTCAATGCCACGCAAACAGCGACTGGAGGCGTTGGCTACCGTCACCACTGCTGATGCTACTTTTACTAAAACTGCCACTTTTTCTTTACTTACAAGAAATGCAAGTGTTCTTATGCTAATATTTGCTGCCTCTTGCGTTGACTTATACTTTGTTGGGGTTTGCTAATAAAGTTGCCGGTTAAGTGTTGGTGAAAGATCATTGCGCTTGCATGTCAAAGGTTACAGTGGTTTGCTGATATCTTTACTCGCTGTGTTGTTCAGCTTTGCACACTTGTTTGCCGAGTTGTTGGGTGCTTAAAGCCACAGAAAAGTTCAAAGCATGCCATTTCATCTTTGTTGCTATTGTCAGCCAGATTTGCTATTGTCAGGTAGATAAGAGTGAATTAATTGCAACTGCCACAAATCAGCTGAGCTCACGCAGCTAACCAGTTTGGGGCTATGAACTATAGCAATAAATACGAAAGACTTAAGCAGCGAACCTATGTTGGTCTTATGTGCGCAGCATGCAAGCAAATACCTGAGCAGAATTTAACCATACAAACAAGACAGCAGCGAAGAAAATAGGCAATGTTTGTGGCATGTTGTTGTTTTCTTTTTGTTGTGTTGCAGCATGAAATGTTGCAAAAACCTATTTAAATAGTTATAACTGAGCTGGTTCTGACCGGCATTACTTATTTGAAAAGTAGAATTGGGTCATTGCGTTGACATAGAAGCTATCTCTTATATGTCTTAAATGTCTATGAATAAACTTTATGTCTACACATATGTATGCATGTTTATATGTACATTACCTTGGGTTTGCGTTGCTAGCCAAAGTGTTGGAGAAAAGAGGTCACTATGACAACTGGCCTAGCATGTAAGAAGGCAGCAGTACCACTTTTTTGTGGTGTGCCTAGAAAAGAACAAGTAGTTACATTGTCGCAAATAGCACATTGACGAGTAAGCTAATGTTCGAGTGAGTTTGAGATTATGTACATATGTAGCTCAATTAATAAAATTATGTATATGATTTTCAAACTATTCGTCGTTGTCGTTGTCGATATATTTATCGATGCTGTTATCGATCAACTTTATGCAATCGCTATCAAAATCAAATCTGCAAGAAATACCGATAACTATATTGCCTTCATGATCGGTGTAAACATCGGTTTTGAAATCGATTATTGAATTTCAGGAAAATTCATATTCACGTTATAGTTATATTTGTACTCAAATTCATATTCATACTCATATTAATGCTCATACTGAAACTCGTACTCATACTCACACCGATAATAATACCCATATTTATACTCACATACTCACACTCATATTTTCATTTATACTAATATTAGTATTTACTTTCGTATTCACATCCACGCTCGTATCTTAATCATACTGAAGTTTAGCTTAATATTCCTGTTCATACGAGTGATTACAGTCGCATCATTTATATTCAAATTCATAATCAAACTCGTATTCATATTCATGTTTACACTCATATTCATATTGATTTCATTCATATAAGTACATACTCATACACATATTTAGTATTCTTAATATTCAAAATAATTTTCACGTATTTATACTCAAATTCATATTCACAATTATATTCATAAACATATATACTCATACTCATATTCATACTTATACTCACATTTTTATATTTATTATTATTTAAACTCATTTGCACATGGTAATGTACTCATACA
>NW_016161833.1:12909-39046 GCF_001687245.7 Rhagoletis zephyria | reverse complement strand
CAAATCTACATTAGTAGACATAGATTTTAAGCGTTCTTATATTCAAAAGCGATTCTCAGCTGTCGGTGCATTTGCCAAATTAGTTGTGAAATTTGATGGACTTGGCTTATCCTCTCTTATAATAAGTATCTAATGGTTTTTGTTTTTGCTTTCGAATTGATTTTTAATTTCTTTAGCAATTTACTCATGCCAGCCCCAGCATTTTTTAATCCATTATTCATAAATGCATACACACATACAATGTGTCTATTGTGCATGTATAGTTGGCAATCATTTATTTCTAAGCGGCTTATTTTGTTTTTTATTTGGAAAGAGAAATTTGCATTTCTTATAGCCTTTGGTGTTATTTTCCTTCTCTTACGTATCCACGTACATAAGTCTACTGGCATTTAAATGTCATAATTTACACTTTTCCTCTCTCTCTTTGCTGTTAATTATTTTTAGCGGCTGTCATACTCGTAATTTGTAGCCATGAATGTCATTGCAGCGTGATTAAGCGGTTTTTTTGTTCCTCAGTATATACTTTGAATTGCTTCAAGTGTTTGTGAATACCACAGTTTTTGCTTGGCTTCCTATTGGTAAGAAATTAATAAATTATTGGAGATATTAGAAAAATGTTAAAATGAGATTCCAATAAATGCGAATTTAAAAGAAAGTAAGTGCGCCTGGGCCACACTGGATAAGCGAAACTTACGTTACATATCTAGTTTATCTCATATCCAATATATATATGTACACACATATATCAGCTTTTGCTTTGTGGTTATATTTTTTTATGTTTTTTCTATCTAGATCCTTACCTCTAGCCTGTTCGTTCTAATAACATTGATCTTATTCTGTTTTCCTTTATATTTATTTTTTTCTTAATACTCTATCGATAGCAACATCCATCAAAATATCAATCATAAAACCGATAAAAATATCAATAACAAAATCGATAATAATATCGACAAAAATATCTATAACAAAATCTATAAAAATATCGATAACAATATCGATAAAAGTTATCGATAACAAAATCAATAAAAATTTCGATAACAAAATCGATAAAGATATCAATAAAAATTTAGATAAAAATATCGATAAAAAATCGTTGGTAAAATCTGTAAAAATATCGAAAGAAAAATTGATAAAAAATATCGTTAACATAATCGATAAAAAATATCGATAGCAAAATCTATAAAAATTTCGATAAAAATATCGACACCAAAACCGGTAAAAATAACGATTATTATATGATAAGTTTCGCAAACAATAAAAATATCAAAAAATCAATACAAAAATATCTATAACAAAATTGAGAAAAATTTCAATAACAAAATCGATAACCAAACTGATAAAAACAATCGACTATTTTATCGATAAGTTCCCAGAATCCAAAAAATACTGAAATAGTTCCTAGGTTGAGTCTGTGTCTGTATCTATATCCTTTTCTCTACAATTGCCTTTATTTTAATCTTTCTTCTTCTATCTTTATCTTTACTTTTATCGGTATCTTCATTCTCATCTCTTTCTTTATACTTATCTTTGTTTTTTCTTTTATGTTTATCATTTTCTTCATCTACATATTCCACTTCATTTTGCCCTTACATAAGTAAAGGGTTTAAATTTACCTTTATCTTCATTTCTGCCGTTATCTTTACGCATTTTTGTTTTTGTTTTTATTTTTACCTTTGCCTTTATCCTTTTCTTTATCTATGTACGTACTCACCTTTATTTTCATTCTTGTATTAGTCTTTTTCTACATAAGTGTTATTCTTTAAGCTTTTATTTGCAAGTTTTTGTTAAATTAATACCATGTGCATACACTCAGTTGTTTCCGTCCCAACCATTTCCGTGTGCAATTTCCGTTAAATTTGCCAATTTATTTGCAACCAACCAACCGTCGCTAAAGCAGTTTCACTTCAAAAAGAGTTAATATATTTTACATGGTAACTAAAAATTCTAAAGTACTCTTATCCAAGGCGAATATTTACTAAAATATGAAGGGAAATATTCGTTTTCCAAATCTAGTTAATTTCGCAAAATTTTAAGCATGCATAATGCATCTGTATCTTACGCATAAAATGTAGACGCATTGAAATTACTTATTTTAATAAAAGATTCGAAAAACGAACTTGATAACATTAGAAACTTTTGCTTTGTTCGTGAGAAAATTTTGCATCTAAAACAACAAAAAAAAAAAAAATTACAAGTAAATATGAAAATGGCAAGTTGTAATTGAAAATTTCCCACCAACTTTAACATTGGCCTAAAAGTTAGGTTGTTGGCGTATGATTTCGCGAAAAACATGCAAACATGTTTATTCTTTCTTCATTTAATATATAATCAATGTTTCCTTTACAATTATACTATTTCTATAGTTGAAAAACTACAAATTTGGGGGGGTTATTCCTTAGGTATTGGCTACCAAATAACTCGCTAGGTGGCACTGGAGTCCAGTTATTTAGAAACAAATTTCCTTTTGAGATGGCTAAATGAAGGATGGTTTTAAGTATTCATAAAAAGAAACGCAAAATTGTGTTGGCGCCCATTTTTCTCACGCTCGCACACACCTTAAATGCGATCTTACATCTATCTCCCCTTGATCGAATTGTTCGAGTTGGCCATTTTTGCAGCAGTAAGATTCAAAAAAGTCAGCTCAAGGATCAAAGGAATCTCTGGGCATTCGGATATCCTAGATACATCGACCAGCTATAAATAAGCTGACTGGATAGGAAATCCTTAAACTTTAAGCTGGTATTGATGCAGTCGATGTCTGCATCGATACAACGATGCTGGATAATGTGTAGTGTATGCAAATCATGAACATGGCTGGCTATCTCTTTGAACTCATTCTGGACTCCGTTGCAGTTAATTCGAAGTATTTTTGTATGCATTAGAAGACTGGCCGCAACTCCAATTGTGGGGAATCAATAGGGTTTCCTTCTTGCTGATACTTATTGTGTTTGCTGCTGTTGGGATTGCTGACTGGTAGTTGTGGTTCGCAGTGACTCGAGCAACGATTGCGGTTGCAGGGCTTTAAAAGAAGAGCGAGTTATCCACTCACGCTTTTAAGTGCCACCGGCTAAGCAAAGAATTGAACTTGACTGATTTTACATTTTGGCATATCCTAGTCTGGTACAAGGAACAGACGGTGTGGGGAACCAAAAGTTGCTAGTTAGCCTTCACACGGTAATTGCATAGGGATGAAGGTTGGGAAGTGAGAAAAAGGCATGGGGAGTACTGAACAACGACTGGGAGGCTTCGCACATTTAAGCATCCAGAATCGGCTGTCTCAAGAATGCCATCCCTTTTGCATTGGTCATAAGATATAATGCAACTAAAATAAAGAAAAAAGGATCCTATTTGAGTTAATTATGTAATCGCATCCTCTAAATTTTCAACAACAGCAATAGCTTATAATAAAAATATATTTATAGAAACACGATACATAAACAAGTGTAAACAAGCATACCCGCAAGCAGCACCATTTTTGGCGCGTCCCACTCTAAATAAACCGTTTACTGTGTGAAGTGCGAAACTTGGCAATTATTTATGTAGCCGCGGGTTAAAGCACGCGTGTCATAGCAAAAGATAACCTAAAATTGGTGTATACAAAAGCACATAGTGCAATCTCTTTAGAACAGGATGCAGCTGTTCTACAAAAACAACAGCAATGCCATTTATCATAATAACTATATGTAGAAGTGTATGTATAATAATATTTGTGTACAACTGTGCGCATGTGTACATGCAAAGCCAACTATTACGATTGGTAGCGTGTTACCATAACTGCCACACCTGCTAACGCTGACTAAATTGGCTTAAAGGATGCACTGGATTAAAGCGCAAACTATTTGTTTCTTTCATTTTCTTTTATTTTGCGCTTAGAATCTAAACCAGTTACGGCCCGGGGTGAGCAGCCTTCCCCCAACATTTGTTGTTCGACACATTTTCAATGTAATAAATTCAAATTACCTGGCCATAAGGCGAGTCAAACGAATTGGCCTGCTTCCAGAGTAGCTGTGGTACACTCAATCGCTTCATATATATATATATGTGGTTTTTGCACTGCAATTTCTCTTAGTAGATAGTGCAATTTTTCCTAAGTTTTTTTTTCTTCGGTGTTCTACATATGAGCACATAAATGCCGCACGCATTCAGTAGCAATTGTAGTGTAATGCCATAACTGCCGCCAATTTTGCTAAATTACCCTGGCAACAGCGGTACGATTGCCTTTGTGCTGTCTATCTACCTTATTCCGTTCAGCTCTGGTTTCTACTCCGCTTTGTTTTTAACGTTGACAGTCTTGGCAAGCTTTCGCCTATCAAATGGTATTATTAGTAAACTATTATGTAATCGCTAGATAGTGGCGCAGTTAATGTCACAACTTGCTAGCGCTGGCACATTCATCTCTGAAACTGCAGAGACCAAAAACAATAGACTTAGTATATTTTCTTGCAGTGTTCTGTTTTTTATTTTTTGTTCTTCCTCCTCTTTAGCCTATCTAAGCTAACATCTTTATTGCCTGCAACACCACATTATCTTTGCATGCGACTTGTGTCATGCCATCTTGACAGTTGGCTACGAGTTGCCAATGGCAGCTACATCATTTGATATTGATGTTTAAATTGTTAAGCGCGCGCTTGTGGAATCGATCGCTTACTCTTAAGTATCATTTACTCTAATATTGTGCTGGATGCATATAATTTTATTACTGATGTGATGTAGGTTGATTTGATAGAAATGAAGCGATTTAAGTTTATAATTTGCAGTTTAATGTTAAAATTTTGAATGAATTGAATTTTAGTTTGTTTAGCTAAAATGCTGAATGAGATGCGGAAAAGTAATTCATATTATTATAACAATATTGGAGTTCATTTTCAGTCGCTCGAGGCTAGCTTGCTACTTATTGGCTGTGTTGCGAAGAAGCGCTTTACAAATTGCTGTTGTGGTCGTGAAGTCGAACGTTGAGCTCAATCAAAAGAGATCGCCACGCCATAAATCATCGATAAAATCCATGCACTGATATTGGACGATCGCAGAATGAAAGGGAGGAGACTGAGGATGTATTGAATATTCGAACAAGAAAAAACAATCCGTGCGATGGCTGCTGCGATTGCTAGCATCCGAACATAAGCGCAACCGTATGACTACTTCAAGGTAATGTTTGGCCATATTTAAGGACAATCCAGATGAGCTTTGGCGCCGTTTCGTAATCGTGAACGAAGCAGCAATTCATCATAATACATCAGAGACAAAGTAACAATCGAAGCAGTGGACTTCACCGCCTCTACGTTCACCAAAAAAGTTCAAGCTGGGTCTGTCCGCCAACAAGTCTTACACATGGATTGGCTTGAAAGTGCCTGTGCGATTTCCATCCAGAAGGGAATGGAGAAGGGGTCAAGCTGACACCTCCAAGATGGACTGTGGTATAGGAACAGGGGATATCCCGAGGAGATTGGTACCAATTGGTCACTACGGCAGGCAAACCATGCCAACATATTTCAGATGGAAGTTCTGGGCATATGCAAAACTTGTAGGATAGCAAAAAGCAGTGCTACCAAGAAGGAAATTGATGTTATTTAATTGGACAGGCAGGTAGCACTCCTAGCTATGTCATCTACTGAACGTCCATATCCATGTGGGTTTCCGGCCATAGGAAGGCAATGAGAGAGCAGACGAATTGGCCAAGATGTATCTGTAGCGGTTGTACTGGGTTATTCCCTCTAACAAACACAGACATGAATACACTTTCGGGAACTAGCAAGTAGGAGCTTGTCAGAGATCCAGATTAAAGTGTGGGCCGATGGGGCCCCTACATGAGTATCGCGAGAAAATTAGTTGCTTGGAAATACTAAATGTCCAAATGTCATATTCTGTAGTTTTTCTGGCATTGCAAAGAACGTAATGAAAAAAGTTACAAAAAGCTGCTTATCTACAACTTTTATATATTTTTGTTGGTTTTAAAAAATTTTTATTTTACTTTTAACTGTAGACAAGAGCCTTGCACTCCCAAGAGCTAACATCGCGAAGACGGAAAATGCTGTGTGTTAATTTGATTAAAAAATTTTGGTTCTTTACAATAAAGAAATAAATAAATAAATTCAGCGGGTCGATAGGTGGATCTGGGTAAAAGCACACACCGATTTTTTTTGTATACCGATGTAATCGTTCTAAATTCCGGAAGTAATTATCAAAGCATTGCAGTTGTGATAACAAAAATATGTAGCCATAGGGCCCCTACATTTACTCCGGCCCTAGCCATTACGTCCCAAACAATCAAAACATCTGGCTCTTGCTGGATTTCAATGTTGCTTAAATTCATCTTTTCGATACAGAAATGCCTTTCGAAAACGTTCCATTCAAGCGAAATGGCCATACGCCACGGATAGTATACCTTTATCGAGACTGGACATGAATCAAATGTCTTCGTAACGGCTTCGGTGTTTTACTGCTCGAATTATATAAAATATTCGCTGATATTGTGTGACTTAATACCCATTACATCGAAGTTATAACTATTCACCGAGATATGAGTGAACATTAAACGCATTAGTTCCAAGTCTTTAGCCAAAACTCTTTCAATAGACGTTAAAATAAAGTAAATTGTAAATTTTCTGAGGCCTCGTTTTATGTATATGAAACTTCTTTTAAAGAATTTTTGAAGCTCTGAGCGCTCAGTTTACGGTATGCCAATCGTCGTGGTTTTATTCTGTAGCAACTGTACTAAATAATAGGGATATTCTCTAAGTCTTGCAAAACCCTTGCACCTTGCACGCCAGAATGGGTTTTCCTATGAGAAAGCTTTGCAAGCCGTGTAATTTGTACACCGTGAAAGGAGTTTGCAAGACTTAGAGAATACTACTATTATATTTCCTATTGATTTAGGATAAAACTGTCTTTAATTTCCAACTAAGAGTTCTCCGTTGTAACTTGGAATATTTCGAAAAACCTACAGGATATTCAGCCTGCAGTCACATGAGTCCGCAATAAAAAAGTAGCGATTTGAGCCGTTTTCAGTTCTCGTAATTAATCTGTTCTCACCGTGATTTAAATGAAACATCACGACAGTGTTGAGCAAAGTTGCTATTTACATAAAAGTCAAATTAATCATAGCATAACTGAATAAAAGAAAATTTCTATTGAAAATGTACAAACATTAATTTAATTTCTTGAAAAATGTATTTGAATACCCACTTTAAAATAATAGTAACTTTTAAATAAATTAGCGTAAAAATGCCAACATATCCGCGACGAATAGATGCCAACACATTTACAGCAACATAAATAAATGTTTACTGAAAGAGAAAAATATTTTTCTTTATTTCCAATGGAAGCTTAAGCTTTTAAACCGCTTAACATGACCATCATAATTGCTAATTCCACTTGTTTTTACACCAGCTTCAGGGAGAGAAAAGTAAACCAAAACACCAAACATAAGCAAAACTTATTTGCATGCCGCATGCCACCAGCATAAATATGAATAAACAAAAAAAAAATAAAATATACATTTTTGTAGATAGAAATAACAACGCCCATAAAAATGAGTGGCATGCATGTTACCTGTCGAACTAAGGACAAGCAGACAATTTTGGGAAAATAAAAAGCGGAGAAATCCAAGCGCGTGCGAGCGCTAAACAGTATTTGACGAAGAAATGGAATACAGAAAAAAAAAGAAAATGCATATTTTTGGCTGCCTCAAGGTCATCGATAAAGTAGGGCGTAACTCAGCCAATTTTGAGCATGAGTGATCGTCAGAATTAGAGGAAAAACTCCGCTAAAAGAGGATTTCAATTGGATTAAAGGTGGAAGAAATGAAGTCTTCCTTACTATCCTTACTAATATTATAAATCCGAAAGTGATTTTGTTTATTTGTTACGCTTTCACGCTTTAACTACCCAACCTATTCCCATTATATTTTGTACACTGGTGCCAATTAGCCCAACTTAAAATATAGGATAGATTTAATCTCGATTATACGAGGGGGCGTGGCACCTCCCATAAAACGGAATTCTCATACCACATATCATATCTCAGAGAATAATTTTGATAGAGTACAGGAACTTGTATAGATACACATATGTATATAAAATCAATTCCACACTCATGGAGAAGGGCTGCCACCTGTTTAAAAAATCAAATTCGACTTGAATTAAGAGAATTATTTATTTGAAAATTATATTAAAGAATGGATGACAAGACGCTTAAAAAATTTGTAATTTGAAAGTATTTTGGCAAGGGTTGCCACCTGTTCGAAAAGCCAAATTTAAATCAATTATCACCAAGCTATCTGAAAAATAATATATGGGTGTCAAATGAAAGATTGCTAAGAAACTTTCAGATTGAACATTTAAATATTACTGAGGTGTTTTAAAAGCGTTGCCACCCGTTTAAAAATTAAATTCGTTTAATTAAATGCAAATAAACTTTAATTTGTTATTGGATGTAAGAAATATGTACCTATTTTGCTGTTTTTTTTTTTGAAAAAACTAATAAAACATTTGAATAGTTGCCTTTACACTTTTAGCTTCTTTTAGCCTTAAACATTTTTTTATCTAGCTGTTTTTAGCTCTTTTTTTGTCTATTTAGCTGGATCGCTGAAAAAAATTCTGGCAACACTGGTATTAATGTACAGGTGTCGACCTTGACAGTACATTTAACTGCGAAACAGACCAGCGGAAAGTTGAGCCAGTAAAACGTTGAATCTGTCTTGCGTTTGCACGGACATTAAGACTGACTGCCTAAAAAAGTTACTTGTATTATTTATACACTGAAAAAAGTTTTTTCAGGAATTAATTTTTATAATTTAATACTTAATATATGTACTTAAGTAAAAGTCTTGGACGCTTCTTATAAGGTGTTGTTGCTTCCTACAGCCTGGATGGATGTTACCAACCCGAGGCACTTTCTTGCAGCAATTTCAGTCATCTAATCTGTGACTACCTCGATAAACCACCTTGCACTGGACACGAGTATTGACTGACGTATAGTAGGGGCATCGAATATCTATACGCCTTCAATCCACTCGAGACCTTCCTCTTTTAAAGGTTAGGTAGTTCCCTCTGTGTCAAGGGCAATAAGTGGCCTTTTTTCGCCGTACTCTTAAAAAAAACATATTTTTTCAAAAAAAAAAACTTCACGATACTATTTAACTCGTATCTTCCAATTGTGTATTAAGGGGCATGAAACTTCCAAGCGTCGCTATGGAACTTTTCCTTCTTTTCTCTTTGTTTCAATTGTTGTATATAACTAAAAGGCATTTTATTCCGGACACGTGAGTATACGGTTCTGATGGACTTTCATGAAAAACAACCCTTATGTGGGTTTGCGCACTCAGCATTCTTGAAAGTTTCGAATCAATTCCAGAAAACACAGATGACTGCATATGTAGACTGGCTCCAAGTAGCTCTTTTTATTAGTCATAACCAGTCATAGCCATAGTTAGAAACAAAGACTGGTGAATATTTATACTAATAGGTCAAAGCTTTGTGACACGGGCTGGAGAACTGTTCACCAGCCTAAAACTTTCAGATGAATCAGACTTTATGTTAGTCAACTGCATTACGTGGATAAGACGGTTTAAACATCTACTCTGACAGCCAACTAGTAAGCTTAAAACGAGACGGGGAATGGCTGATTTTTCTTAAGATCCCGTGCGATTGTGCCCAAATTAGCTTCATCTGGGACACAGTGATGTTGCAGGGAACTACACGACCAATTATTTGGTAAGGGTGGAAGTGCACTGCTCTGCAAAACTTTTTACTTTAATCATCGTATAATTACCCTTATACCATCACACTGCCTTCGCCAAACTTAATTGTTGCCTTTATACATTGAGGCGCGTGCTGTTCATTCGATTTTCTATGGCAGTACATTCGCCGTTTGTAATGTGTAAATAACACCGGTTTCCATTGTTCGATAGACCGATTTTCATGTTCCCTTGCCCAGTGAAGCGTTTACGAACGTTTACCGGTCGCAACAATGGTCCATACAAAACAAAACGATTTTTTCAAGTGAGTCCAAGCTTTTGCAAAGCAATTATACCTTGTACCATCTGCGCCCTACTCTAGGACAGAGTGTCTCATGCTATCTTAGAAAGCGCCAAAAACCTGAATAAATGAAACCATAAGGCCGTTTTCTACCGGAATGAAATGGGGACTGTCAGAGACGGCTTCTAGGCACGCAAGTGAGAAACTCCCAGTTTTGTTAAGTGTTTTTGACGAGACACTGACTGGTATTTCCCTAGGTATACTATGAAAACTGATCAAGGAATTCCTCACGACTCTTTTGAGAAGAATTTTGGGTGTATAGTATTGTAGTCCATGCAAGTCAAAGCAACTTGACAGAAGCTACTATTAGACCAACACGTTTTGTATCTCGACTGCGGCTAAGACTAGTATGTCAGCTACACCAACTTCAGCGGCAGTCAAGCTGAACCAATGAAAATTGCAAAGATTTGCATTTCAACAGCAGTGGCAATGCCAAACGATTACGAAATTGATAGAACAATGAATGGGTAAAGTGATGTTGAAGACAGATAGACAAATGAGGTGGACAGCAAAGAGTGTAAAGTGTGAAAGGGGAGGGAAAACGAAATGAAAAGCAAGAATTAAAAACAATGAGCGAAACACAATAGGAAGAGTATATAAAAAATGAAGAAAAAAAAACTTAATAAAACACAAGCACCAGCAGAATACATACATACATATGTACATAAACACTTAGTAAAGAAATTTGAGAACAGCAAAAAAATTAGCAACTCAACCGGCAAGCTTAGCAACGAGTTTCAACACCGCAATTTAGAGGATTGATCGCTAATGATAACGTGTGCAAGAAGTGGTGAGGAGTTATTTCAAAGCGTCAGTCAGCATTGGTGTCGATTTTAATGAGTATTTATAAAAGGCGGTCAAAGTGTTTAAGTGCTGCGCAACTAAGGAAAGAGTAGGTAATTAATGTGGATATGTACAGTGCCCTGCCAAATGAGTAGAAACAGTACTCAGATGTTTATATTTTCAAGTTTATTTTAAATTTAACTATTTTTTTTTATATAAAAATATATTTCATTCAATAACATAAACCACATAAGTGAAAGTTTCAAACTTTGTACAAAATTAGCGAAAATTCAACAAATTTCAAAAAATCGTCATTAAATTTAAAAAATTTTTATTTTGAATTTTCAGAAATTTTTCGAGTATGGATTTTTACGAAGGTGTTGTGCATTTTCTTCTGCACAAAGTATGTTTGAAATTTTTTTTATTTGGAAGACAATGCACAAAACCGTCAACCGTTTATTAAACAAGTAATTTTTAGCAAAAAAAAACCGACTTCAATTCGCATATAAAAAAAAATATATATATATATTTCATGATCCAATGATCGGATATAAACCAGATTAGTATGGTACCACCTCTGAGACACTAGCCTTTCCGATGCAAAAAGAATTATCGAAATCGGTTGCTGTAGTCTAAAATTCCGACGAACTGATAACCTCCTCCTTTTTTGGAAGTCGGTTAAAAACAACGCGAATTTTGAACTACTTAAAACTAACACATTGTTGTATTGAAATTGAATGGGCTAAAAAACTGCATACTCTGAAAATTTGTTGAATTTTCGCGAATTTTACACAAAGTTTGACACTTTATTTTATGCCATATGAATTTAAGTTATTGAATTGACTACATTTGTATATAAAATAATTAATATTCAAAAGACCGTATAAACCTTAAACTACAAAGATCTGAGTACTGTTTCTAATCATTTGGAAGAGCACTGTAAGTATGATATCCAAAAAAAAAAATATTAAACTGGTAATTAGCTTTGTTAATTTGAGTTACTTACGTATTAATTTGAATGGCCTCTTTTGTGTTGTTTATATTTTTGTAATAATTTTTGTTGAAAATAATTTTCTTTTATACTAGGCTTAATTTTACCTTTCATTTGGAATGTTTTCCAAGGTCTCTCAAACCCAGCGCTCAACCAGAAAGAACATCGGTATCATTCGAATCTCTCATTTTAGGTGATTCGAGGTGATCAAAGAATAAGAAGTTCTTTCTATGCATGCTTTGGATTATGTGGTGGGTTTAGTTGATGGCTGGGGGTAAGACTCCCGCCCCCATTAATGTGCTGTATTCACAACGAACAGACACTCGTCTGCGTAAGTGGGCTAGCAGTCTGACGTACGGAATGGGATAGAGAGCGACTGTGGAGCCATGTAGGAGCTGCCAGCAGGAGAAAAAATGGGGTCTGCAGAGCTGACGAACGGCGCTGTCTAGAACCGGTGACCCTAGTATTATTCTTCGTGTGCTTAAAACCCAAGTAAAACTTACGCCTGCGTGCCAGCTGACCCTATTTCTGGCAAGCGCTTTGTACTCCTTTCCGCTTCCCTGAGTTGCTTCGCCTCTAGATGAAATCGTTTTCGCGGAGTCTGCCGGAAGGGCTGGCTCTGCCTATTAGGGGACTCCAATTCAAGGCCTTCTTTGCAACACTGCCTTCTTTTTTGCGCTAAGTGTGGCTTCCTGCGAATCCAGGTGTCAAGGAGCTCATTTTTAGCATTTCCGTGCAACTCTTCATTTGCGATTGTTTTAGGCAAAACAGATTTCGGAGTATTATATTAAGACATTCGCTTACGAACACTTGCAGGCGCCTAGTTATTGTAGTAGTGGCTTTCAAGGTGGAGTAGTCATATAACAGTATCGAGTGCGCTTTGGATTTGAAAAGCCTAATCTTCAAAGTGCCCCTAGTAAGTGGCGGTAACTGGTGCCAGTATCGGTGGAATAGCAGGGTTTGTGGCAAGAGTGCTTTTAAGGGTCAGTAGATGCATTAGACGCGACGGTTAGAGTTTAGACGAAAGCCGGTAGATGCACTTTTAGATCATTCAGTGGCTCTAGACAATAGTGAGATCTACCCGATTTTAACTTTCTTGTGGGCTGTTTGGTGACTCCAGGCAACGGCGAAAGTATAGGTAAGAGCCGCTGGGGGACAGGCAGTAGATGCACTGGAAATGGTAAGGTCAGCGATAAGCGCCGATGGCTGAAATGGGGGTTATCTTGCGGGCGCCTTTCTCGTATTCCCAGCAGCAACTTCGTCTCTAGCTGAATTTTTCTTGCTCGTTTGGAAAACGTTTTTTTTTTTTTTTTAAATTTAGCTTATATTTTTAAGCATTCATTTAAAAGTATAATCGCTTAAGGAACGATTTTTTATTCTCAGTTTTCTTTTTATTAAAATTCACCGAAATAATAATTTTCCCTCAGTAAACTCTATATTTAATTTGAATATTTTCAGTTTTCATCTTGCTCACCTCACTCAAAATGGGCAACTCATTAACGCACGCCGTCAGTCGTGGCTCAAGCGTTTTCAGCCACAACAACAACAACACCAACAATAATCGCTCGCGCGCCTCTACAACACCCAGAAATCCAAAGTCACGCTATCATTCCACACTCGACTCCAGCGGCGGCGGTGACGGCGGCGTGCCACCACACAAGTCGAAAACATTGCCAGCGCGTCACAGTCGACGACGCAGTGACCACACGACCAATGACATTCACGGTCATGGACGTAGTAAAACGCCGCCAGCGTCAGCGCCACCAAATGGTGAGACGTCGCGTGTACTCTTCCTACTCTATCTGATACATCGCACATGGAATGTTATGGTGGAGACGGTGGATACGCGCAGCAAAAGGTGAGTATACATACATTTTTATAGTTTTCAAGTTTGTGTTGCATTGAACTCTCACTTTTTTCGTTTGTAGGTCACGTCGCAGCACCAAGGCATCAGAAAAACATGACGCTACTACCACCACCAAACCTACAAATTCTCCGCGTTTATATAGAGAATGCGAACTGAGTTGCACGAACAGCGATGGGGATTGTTCTATCAATATCACAGATCTGGATGCGGCTGAGGTGGCGTCGTCTTTTTGTTGCTCACAATATTCCTACTGCAGTTGCAGCTATTGTTTCGATGCTAATCAAAATGTTTACAATTCCATTGGTGGCGGCGAAGATTGCTCGTTGGATTCGATTTGTGAGCGATCTTTATCGAAGTGTGGCAGGTGAGTGAGGAAAAGAATGATATATATATATATGTACTGAAATTGACAAGTAAATTAAGAAAAGACGTTAAGTAACTCCTCTGAAATGACGATCGACAAATGTGAAGGCAAAGGCATCAGAGAAATGCAGTAGCAATTAGTCGCAAATAGAACGCTCTATCGATCCTACATACTTTCTTATTCTTCTGTTTCTTAGCTAATGGTAGTTATGCTTCGAATATCGAGATTAAAAGTGGTTTGTATGACATCATTTTCCACTCCGAAGTCCCAGAAAGACTTAAACTTGGGCTCAGTGTGCCCTTTGTAACTCCTCGTTTCATAGAAATAAGCCCAATAGTGCCGAAAATGGCAGAGGAAACGCTTGACGGTATCTATTTCTTATTTTCCTCAAGAACCATGACAGACTGTAGATCATCTGAATTTTCTTCCCCTGTAAATAGTGAAAATAAATGGTTGAAAATAATAGATTGGCGCTAACATATATGGTAGTGTTTGGCCGAGCTTTTCCTCCGATTTGTGGCGTGCGCCTTTATGTTGTTGCACAAAGGGGAGGGACCTACACTTTTACGCCGACTCCGAACCGCGATTGTATTTTTATGAGAAGCTGTTTTTCATGCCAGAAATACACTCGGAGATTTGCCTGTCCACCTAACCCCATGATGCTGTGAAGCACAGCGGATACAACTCCACATCAACAAGGCAAAACGCAACTATACCCGTATATGGTGGAAATTAAACCACAGCCACCACGATACTCCCCGAAGAGACCTACCACAATGATCATGCTGAAGCTGGTTCCACGTTGTACCAGAATTAGGTCCCTGGTCAGACCTTGTAGCCTAACTACAACAAGTTGAGTGACTAGGGTCCCCGTGGTTGTCAGGCCCGTTATACCACTTACACGTAATGTCCTTGCAAGAGGAGGATGACAGAAGTATGCCCAACACTTACTTTAGTATAAGGAATATGTGCATCCCCCCCTTTGCACTGGGTAACCAGAACGCTGGGAATCCCGCCGCCAGCTCGTTAGCGACCTATCGGACGTGCAGTACCAAACACCACCTGGCACCCACGGCTTAGCTACCGGTTCTGACGGACCTGGTCAGTGGAGGGCGCACAACCATTACCCTTTTTCAAGTCCGACACAGATTTTATAGTTGGTAGCAACAACGGTTACACTTAATGGTAATCCAGAGAACGCTGGTACAGAAATGACCAGCATCTGTGATCCTACAACAGAGAGAAAGAGAAGAATCCCGCGACTCTACCCAACGCGAGTATTCAACATCATTTGGTTCCTAACTTTGCACTCGCAATAACAACAGGGAGGCGTAACTGAACGGTTAATGACTCAATCTGAGATTTAGTAATGAATACGATCTATCGACGGCAGTATTTTTAATAGTGGCAGGACGATTGCAGTGCCGGGCACAGGAAGAGTTGCTTAGATGGTTCACAGAGTTGTTTTTGGTCCCAAAGAACAAACTGATACCGAAGACTCATACCCAAACCGATTTTCGAATCGACAGTTTTAGTGGCACTGGCGTAAGAATCACATTTAATAACCAAACAATGTACCAAACTTTCGATAGCGGAAGTTATTTGAAAAGCCAGGGACACTCAAACTTTCAGCGACGACGTTTTTAAATTTAAAAGTTTGAACATACAGTAGTGATCATACTTTTTGCAGTTATTTAGTTGTTAGCAGTGTGACCAGCTGAACACGTTAAAAAGATTTCAAAGAAATTTAGCTACACCCCTACAAATTCTAGTGAACGGTACTCATTAAATAAATTTTAAAATTGGTAACTAGACATGCATGCTCCTACTCATCGAATAACAGTGGTACTGGTAGGTCTTCTAGTACAGCAGGTAAGGTAAATAATACCTGCCTAAAAGTGTTGATTAATAAGAGCTCCTCATATTCTCGCAATAGCTTTGTGGCTGACGGTTTTTCTGGGCTGACGTAACATAGTTTCATATGAATGAATTTACCATTGCATTTCAACTAATATTCTCGAATTGCCAAAGATTATTTTCATTAGTCAACCAATTTGAATAGTTCACCGCAAAATTTTTAGACATTTCTATAATAAGGGGTGCCGCAAGGAAGCGCTATGGGTTCTCTATTGTTTGTCCGTTTTATACCCGAGCGCACTTGTGCACAAGGGTATTATAACTTTGTTCACATAACGGTTGTTTGTAACAGGCAAAACGAACCGAGATAGATATTGAAAAATGTATACATAAATGATCAGAATAAAAAAAGAAATCGATTAAGCGGTGACTGTCTGTCCGTCCGACCGTCTGTCTGTCCGTCTGTACACACGATATCTTAACGAAACTTGGTACGTGTACTTCTTTGAGACGTAGAACGGATGGCATTAAAAATGGGCAAATCGGACAATAACCACGCCTACCTCCCATATAACGGTAGTTTTCAGAAATACAAAAACTACAATATTTTAGTAACTACCGAAGAGTATTGACTCAAAATTGAGATATAAAATACTTTTTAGATGAAAATTAGGAATATTAAACATTCTTGGAAAATGGTCGTAGCCACGTTCACTTATGGTTACATGTGTATATCTTGGTAATCACTCAACCAATTCTCCCAAACTTGGTGCAGTTGTTGCCTTGGTACAACATACCAAATGGCTGAAAATTTTTTAAATTGAACAATAACCACGCGAAATAACAATACGAAATCTTCGTTAAATCAGTAAATATTGAAGCTAATATATTCAAAATTGAAACTTGCAACAGTTCTTTACCAAGAAATACGTTTATGATAAAATTTTCGAAAATGGGCGTGGCCACGTTCATTTATGATCACATATATGTATCTCGATAACCGTTCTACCAATTTGCACCAAACTCGGTATGGTTATTGTGCAAAACGTTAAAAATTATTGAAATCAGACTAAAATTACGGCCACTTTCATATAACGGCAAATTTCTGAACTGCTTGAAACATCGATATTTCGATATTTAAGGACGCTAATTTACTCAACATTGATACTAACATATTGATACTGAAATGGGCGTGTTTCCGGGTTAAACCACCCCGGCTTACCATGTGGCGATAGTTTTCGGAAAGGAGAAAACATATATTTAATACCTGCGCCGGGTATTTAATGTTCGGCTCCGCCCGAACTTAGACTTTCTTACTTGTTATAAATAACGTTAGTAGCCGTTTACTCCATGCAGATGATCTTAAGGTATGTATACGCTATAATCTAAGACTAATTTGATGAGGTTAGGCTTCAATGTGATGTTGACGCTCTCCACCTTTGGTGTCGGAAATTCCGTCTATCCTTAAACATAAATAAATGCTGCCCAAATCTGCCACTGAAATTTTAACAAAGTGCAAGTTTAAAGTAGCTGGGACTTATAGTTGATTTTTGGATTTTTTTTTTGTTGCAGGTGTTGCTCATTTTCTTCATATCATCGAATATACTTCGTATGGAAGAAAATGACTAGCACCGGCCAATGTGATATTTGGTAATTTCCAATCATGCCTCATCGCTCACAGAGGTAAAAAGTGCATACGAACTAAGCATTTTTAGGTTTCTAAGTAAATTGTATGCGTCAAAATCAGTAATTTTTTTTTCTCAGAGCACATACTAAAACGATGAAAACTACGTATAAACAAGTAATTTTTAAGCAAAAAACAAAAAACCAGTTTCAATTCTCATATAAAAATTTAAGATTATTGTAAATTTCTTCATGACCCAATGATCAGATTTAAACCAAATTAATATGGGACCACCTGTGAGGTAACACCTTTCTTTTAAAATTATAGAAATCGGTTAACTTGGTCCAAAGTTATGCGGTAACATACATAAAGGAAAAATTAAAATAAAAATATTCCGACGAATTGATAACCTTCTCCGTTTTGTGAAGTCGGTTAAAAAAGGTAGCATTAAAAAAGCCACGATACCAGATCTAAAATTTCGGGCTTAATACATAATTGCTAGATATAGCCTTAAGAAGTCACCTGGTCACACCGGTTGTTTGGGGATCTTTAGGCTCTCTAGCGCTATAGCTACTACAATGCCACTTCAACTTTAAAGCTAACTTTATTTTTGATAGCAAAGACTCAAACCCCATTGCTTACATAGATCAATTATCATTTTCTGCGCCTTAAAGTAGACAACGGTTTTGGTCATTATTGAAACTGAGCTTCTTTGTTTAGCAAGAAGCCATGTACACACATCCAGACATACATGTTTGCATAAAAAATCTACGCCGACTAGTTGCAAATACTTATTGCAAAGTTAGGTACTAAATACATATAAGTAATTTTTGGTCGCTATTTTATTCAGTGATAAAAGTGTTAAAGGAAAGTGAAATTATTAATAAGTGAATTATGTAGATCATTGATATTATGCGACTAGGGCGATTTGTAAGGTAACTGCATCATTAATACATATGTATATGAAAAATTTTGAACTCTCTTTAACCTGAATACGCGAAATATCATACCGAGGAGTATCAAATTTAAAAAAAGACAGTATTTATTTGTTTATGCTATTTATTATACCACACTTAATCCTACGTTCCGACCCATTATGGGTTATAAATCGTTACAATTTATCGTCGATAAAATGTTTAATCATCATAATGTATGATGTGAACATAATTTGGTTGGTAATAAATTGGCCCGAATTGCCAACGCAGACCTTGGACGAATTTCGCAATATTTGTTGCTGCTGCGAATTCAGCTAAGGCATTTGTTTTCGAATTTAGCCAGGGTGGGAAAGTGGGACTTGGAGCAATAGGCGGTACTGAATAATGGGCTGGAGATTGTCCTGATCTCGCATTTGCAACAGGATAACCAGCGACGTCGGGTGNTTTTCGAATTTAGCCAGGGTGGGAAAGTGGGACTTGGAGCAATAGGCGGTGCTGAATAATGGGCTGGAGATTGTCCTGATCTCGCATTTGCAACAGGATAACCAGCGACGTCGGGTATTGGAGCGCCATATGAATTTGTAACTGATACCGAACTTTGACTTTGATAAGCTGTTTCTGTCGCCGCATAGGAAGCAGGTGCAAGTGCTATTTGCGTTACTTGTGCTGAGTTTATACCATCGTATGAGGATGGCAGGGGCTTTGGGTAACTAGATGGCACCGTTTCCGCATTTTGATTTGAAGAGGAGTAAGCTGGAGATGCAACCGCTGAACCAGGTGCTGGTTCCGGTGCTTGGTAATGAGAAGATGATGTAGGAACTGCATATGAAAATGAAGCTGGTGTTGGACCTTGGTCGGTAGGATAGGTGGCAGAAGCTGGTGTGCCATAAACTTGATTCCGAGCTGAGTATGACGCAGTCTGTAATGCTGCAATTGGCTGTGGAGCGGCATTAGAAGAAGCGGCAGAAGTATAGCCAGTGGCGGCGGGTGCCGGAGAGCTATTTAATTTTGAACCATAAACATCTGGAGCTGTGCCTGTTGCCGCATACAAACCAGATGCAGCTGCTGGGTCCGCTACTGGCGCGGAGGATGGTGCTTCATAAGAGGATAATACCGGATTTATGTAAGGAGAAGGAACCGCTTCAGACGTTTCGTAAGAAGACGCTGCTGGTACCACATGGGAATAGGAAGCTGGTGAAGGGCTTTGGTCGGCATGATAAGTGGCAGAAGCTGGTGTGACATAAACTGGGTCCTGTGGTAAGTATAATGAAGGTCGCCGTTCTGGATTTGACTGTGGAGCGGTGGAAGAAACAGAAGCTCCATAAACTTGGTCCTGCACTGCGTATGTTGAAGGCTGTGGTGCAGGAACAACTTCATTCTGGGCTGCGTATGATGACGGTTGTGGTGCTGGAATGGGCTCTGGAACAGCGTAGGACGATGGTTGTGGTGCTGGGCATGGCTCTGGAGCAGCGTGAGTAGCAGAAGCGGCATAAACTTGGTCTTGGTCGGAATATGACGAAGGTTGCGGTGCTGGATGTGCATCTAGAGAACTGTAAGGTACAGAAGCCGAAGCTGATGTGGCATAAAGTTGGTCCTGGGCTGATGAAGGTTGGGGTGCTGTACTTGGCTCCGGAGCAGGGTAGGAGGAACGTTGTGGGTCTGGAACGGCGTAAGTAGCAGAACCAGGTTCGGCATAAACTTGGCCTTGGTCAGAGTATGGCGAAGTTTGTGGATTTATCTCTGGAGCACTGTAAGGTACAGAAGCAGAAGCTGGTACAGCATAAAGTTGGTCCTGAACTGCGTATGATGAAGGTTGTGGTGCTGCACTTAGCTCTTCAGCAACGTTAGTAGAGCCTGGCGAGGAATAAACTTCGTCTGCATGTGATGAAGATTGGGGTGCTGGGCTTGGCTCTGGAGCAGCGTAGGACGATGGTTGTGCTACTGGATATGGATCTGGAGTAGCGTAGGTAGCAGAAGCAGGTGCAGCATAAGCTTGGTCTTGATCAGAGTATGACGAAGGTTGTAGTGCTATATTTTTCACTTGACCAATGTTAGTTGCAGAAGCAGAAGTTGATACGGCATAAGTTTGGTTTTGTGCTGCGTACGACGAAGGCTGTAGTGCCGGACTTGCCTCTTGGGCAGGGTATGACGTAGGTCGCAGTACTGGACTAGGCTCTTGGGCAACGTTAGGCACAGGAGCATGAGCTACGAAAACAAAAACTGGATCCTGGTTTGCATATGTCGGAGGTTTTGGTGCAGGACTTGGATCTGGAACATATTGGGACGAAGATTGTTGTGCTGGACTTGACTTTGGAGCTCCATAAGTTGCGGAATAAGAGGCTGGAGAGGCATATACTTGATCCCGGACTGTGTATGACGAAGACTGTGGGGCCGGGCTTGGCTCAGGAATAACGTAAGATACAGGATCTGGTTCTGGGGCAGCATACACTTGGTCCTGAACTACCGGTGAGTCAGATTTTGATGTCGAATTTTTCTCTGAAGCAGCGTTAGAGTCCATAGCCGGACTTACAACTGCGCAAGGAACAGAACCAGAAAAGTGGGAGGCATAATCTGGAGCCTCAACTGGGTTTGACGATGGCTGTGATGTCGCACTTGGCTCTGGGTCTACATAAGATACAGACACAGGATCTTCGGCGACATAAAGTTGATTCTGGCCTAAGTAAGACCCTAATATAGATTGTAAGGTTTTTTCTGAAACTATGTAAGTTGGTGAAGAATCACCTGGAGATTGCTCTGTTTTACTATAATCGGCTGCCGCAGGAGCTGTCTCTGCATACGGAAGCGATGCTGAGCTTGGGTCTTGCGCTTCGTTTTTTCCAGATAATGAAGCTGGTGACGAGTAACCTTCATTTTGTTCTGCATTTGACGATGACATTGCTGTGGTCTCTTGCGCTGGTGCATAACTAGGTGCTGGGGCAGCAACAAGCTCAGCGCCTTGATACAATTGAGCTATATCAGTAGAGGTAAGCGCATCTTCGGGAGCACTATCTGTTTCAGAAGTTGGAGCGCTTGCAGAGTAACCGTCATTTCGATCTGCGTATGCATCGTAAGCTAGCGCGGATACAAGCTTTGAGGGTTTACTTTGGGCATCAGAAGTGAAAGTATATTCCGGACCGGTTTTAGACTTCGGCGCTTGAATTGGCGAGCAGAGCCCTTCGCCAATAACTGTCCAGTCTGTGGAAGAGTATAAAGAAGGAAATGTATTTAAAATGGCCTAAAATAAAGGCGACAGTGAAGGCCGTCAAAGTTCGTATTTACGTTGCTTGGTCTCGCAAATCAGTCGATCCACTAGGCATGCGTTCGGCAGAGTCTTCACAGTTCCTTTTGGCACTTGTTGCGCGCAAACTGGCTTAAATAACTTAGGACAGACAATTTCATCGCAATTAGGTAGACAATTTTCAATGTCCGTTTTTATTGGAACTGCAGATGGAAGAAATAAAAATTTGTATTTGAACTAAATACTGCGTGAAGAAGTTGAGAAAAGCAAAGAAAAGTTCGACTCACCTATTCTCCCAAAGAAAAGTTGTTTGTAAATATAAGCGTTGAGTTTGCATTCATTCTGGAAATAAAGATACTTCTGCCCATTCGTTGCACACACCGGTGAACCACTTTCGTTACAAAGTGGTGTGTAGAGTTCAGTTGTTGAGGCCGCGGCAGCTAAGCTTCCTATAAAAAATATGTACCACATTCTTAAGACTATGGTTTTGGTTTTCCAACGAGTAACTGAGATGTTATACTGAATGTTGCCTTTTTATATCCATATTCAGCAGGGGCCAGTAGAAATGAAAATCGGTTTTTCAAACCTCACCCACACATTTATCATTTTATGTGCTTCTATGCATTACACCAATCTAAATATTAGTAATTTGTCCGTCGCCTCGAACTTTGGCAAAGTGCGTGTTTCATTAGAGGGTACGTATTCGGTGCTTAGCATGGAAGCTCACGCTGTTCTGATTTTCTTGAGCTGCACGTACGTGTTTTTTCGCACGCCGGTTAATGACTTTCTCGCTTACTTATTCTGACCTAATTTGCCATGAACGTTGGATTAACCACTGAAACATGCTTAAGCGGCTAGTTGAAGTTGATAAGCGTGCAGCAATGAGTGTTTATGATATTTGAATGAAAATTCTACGCAATTGGTCCACTATTATTTAAGATATTTTTTATTTCATTAATGCACGTTTTACTTGTGTGCTTCACTTAATTTATTCATTATGCAATTTTCATCTTTTTCTTTGTTTAACCAACGAAGCCAGCGTTCGTCATCGATGGTAAGCTGTGGGTAGGTGCGGCATATTATTTCAGCTGAGCTATTTAAAATTACGAATGTGGTTGCCAATATTTACCAACTGGAATAGTGTGTATTGAAAACATTTTATTTCAGTTTCTAAGATAAGCAGCACCGAATGCATTTACCGCTGGACGAGCTGACCTTCAGAAATATTCGGTGTTTTTTTTCTATTGTTTTTTAATTGTGACTAAACAGAGAATTAGGTTTTGTATGGAAGCCTCCGCCTTTTTTCGGGCTTCAAATCCAATCGTTTTTATGTTGAAGTGCCACAACCGAAACGAAAACCACTCTTAAAAATGGTTCGATTCAATTAAAAATAAAAATCCACTAAAGAAATGTTTAGTTATTAAAAAATTAAATCTGAATTTGTTAATAAGTTAAATGTTAAATGAAGTATGGATTGCCAACGAATAAGGTTTGGGAAAAATTTTTTTTTAGAATATTTTGAAAAGGGTTGCTTGTCGCCTGTGTAAAAATGAAATTCCATTTTTTCATAAATAAGGTACTAAAACGGGGATGCTAAGCGAAAGAGTTCTTACGCCTCTTTATTTTGAAAAATTTAAAGAGGGGATGCCACCTGTTTCAAAGTAATTAAATTTCATGAGTTATTTCAATGATATACATATTACAAACGAAACAGTTCGATTAAAGCTATATTTCGAAAAATATTTGATGAGCTGTTTACATGCTAAATTAAATTTAATAAAATATTACAATAGAGATGTCAATCGAAAGATAATTAAAAAATCTAATTCAATTTAAGTGAACATTTGCCAAACAGGCCATGGGTCATTCCATGTAAAAAGGAAAACGACATAAATGTTAATTATCTCTATTTCAGTGGTAACGTATTTTTAAATGAACACAATTAAACAATATTAACAAGTAAGAAAGTCTAAGGGTGCGAACAGAGTGGCCGCTTGTTGCCGAGCCGAGCCGACTGACGCTTATTGCGAGAACTTGTTCACCACTCTGTTCGCGCCCTAAGTTCGGGCGGAGCCGAACATTAAATACCCGGCGCAAGTATTAAATATATGTTTTTTCAGATTTCTTTCCGAAACCTTCTGCTAGATGGTAAGCCGGGGTGTATCAATTTTAAGTAAATTAGCGTCCTTCAATTTCGAAATATTGAAGTTTCAAGCATTTCTGAAATTTACCGTTATATGAAAAGCGGCCGTAATTTTAGTCAGATTTCAATAATTTTCAAGGTTTTGCTTATATTTGGCAAGCACAATAACCACACCGAGTTTTGTACACATTGGTAGAACGGTTACCGATATACTTATATGTGATCATAAGTGGGCGGTGCCACGCCGATTTTCCAAAATTTTACCATAAATGTATTTCTTGGCAAAGAATTGTTGCAAACATCAATTTTGAATAAATTAGCTTCAATATTTACTGATTTATCGAAGATTTTATATTTCTCTAAATTACCGTTATATGGGATGTGGGCGTGGTTATTGTCCGATTTTAAAAATTTTCGGCGATTTTTTATGCTGTACCAAGGTCAACAANACGGACAGACGGACAGACGGACAGACGGACAGACGGACGGACGGACGGACAGACATACATGGCTTAATCGATTTCTTTTTTCATCCTGATCATTTATGTATACATTTCTCTATATCTATCTCGATTCGTTTTGGCTGTTACAAACAACCGTTATGTGAACAAAATTAATATACCCTTGTGCACAAGTGCGCTCGGGTATAAAAAAGGAAAAAGAATCTGTAATTTTTGTTACTTCATACACAATTACACTGTACCAGTCACAATGCAATGGACCAGTGATGAAATTGATGGTACAATTGTACTTTTTTGGTACATTTTGGAAGCCAAAAGTACATTGGTACTACATTGACATTTTTGATACAATTTTGTCAAAATACGGCACTGCACCACACTTTGCATACTTGGAAATCAGCGTTTTTGTGGATAAAAATACAGTAATCTTTTCTTCTTCTTTTCATAGAAGTAAATACGTGGTGTTTATTAAAAATTTAATTTTTGCTAAAATCAACAAAAAGTTGCTGTGATAATAGGCCTATTCATAAACATTTACAGTAAGTACTTACAGCGGGAGCGTAAAAGAAACATAGAGAGGGAAATGGAGAGGTAGTGAAAATTATCATAAAGAGTTATTGAACGCAAAACTAGCAAAAACGTGCAACTTACGCCATTTTAACTTTCTGATGTTTAAGGTTTGCCGCGTTATTTTTCTTTTGGTTGGTAATGTTTCCATAGTCATAAAAATCAAAAAATCTATCTTGAATTAAAATTATGCACCCATATTTTAATTTCACTAGTTTTGTTTTGAGCATGTTTTTGGTAAATAATTAATATTCATAATTTATTGGAAACAAAGTTTCAGAGCACAATCCTTGTGTTGTATTTTCTTTATACGATATAATCCATATTTAACCTTTACTCTCAGCTCGAAGGTCTATCTTATCAACTTTTTTATCAAATGTTCCTCTAAATACATTGTTTACATTTCGCCCTTTTTTCGCCAAATTTTGTGAGTTAATAAATGCATTTCCAGTGAAAACATGCAAGTACTGGTAGCAATTCGTAAATATTTTTTTGATATTGAACGGGTCTGGGAGTGTTTCCGTATTCTCCAGACAAAATTATCCATCAGAAAAAAATTCTGAGCATTCGCTATCAAAGTAACAAAATATACAGAAAATTTGAAATCTTCGAAACNATCAGACAAAAAGTCTGAGCATTCGCTATCAAAGAAACAAAATATACAGAAAATTTGCAATCTTTGAAAAAGCTGATAATTTTCGCAGTTTTAATAGGTGGTACATTTGGTAATTTATTATCCGGTTGGAGCATTGTCCTTGATTTGGCATTGTTTACTATTAAATACTTTTGGATAGGAAAAACATTTTTAACATATGAAACTTATACCACATCATAACGCATTCAAAAATAAAAGGATCCCTAAACATCCATCCTTGTTTAAAAAAAAAATAATAATAATAAAGTAGATATAGCTATGTGCCTTTAAAACTAACCCATTTACTTTTCAACTATCAACTGACAAATTCTGCCACAACTTTTCAACATTTTTATTTATTTTGGAAAATTGTATACGGCAATCATAGTTGACACGCACTACTTAAAATAAAATAAAACTGGAGATTAATAGTAAATTAACTAAAATAAACTCAATATGTAAACCTTGTGCGTAATAACTTTACCTTTTTATACCTTTCATGAGCATGAAATGGTATTATAACTTTGGTCCGATGTTTGTAAGTACCAGAACAAAAAGAGATAGACCCATTAAAATGTATACTTATATGATCAGAACGTCGAGCTGAGTTGATTTATCCATGTCCGTCTGTCCGTCTGT
>NW_016161833.1:0-12884 GCF_001687245.7 Rhagoletis zephyria | reverse complement strand
CCATGATATTCGATAACCATATAAGTTGGCTGATAGTACAAGGGCGTAAGATATTGTGAACCACTGCCTACATTTGTCTGCCTATTGTCAATCCATTTTCCAATCAGAGCAGTGAGGCCGGGTGCCTTCACTTCGGAAATGTATGGAAGTTCTTCTTGTAAACCGATTTGAGCCGCTGGATGTGCTGGTGCTGCTGTTAGGCACGCTGGCGAGGAAGTGTAAGTATTTTGTTGAGACGATCCTGCATATTGATTTGAAGCTGCGGATGGGTCGTGCGCAGGAGCTGAGTAAATACCCAGTTCTGTACTTGGCGTCTGCGATTGTGAGTCTGAGTATGTGTGTGATGATGAATCTTGATTGGAGGTTGTGTAAGAGGCTGGCTCCGCCGCTGGTGCTACGCATTTTTCGGCGGATGTGTACGAAGCTGGAGCTGCTGATAGATCTTGGCTAGGGCTAACATAAATTTCCGAAGTAGGTGCTGGTGCCGCATAGTGTGATTGCGCGGCTGCTGATTGTACCAACGCTGGTGCGCTGTAATTTGGGTCTGGAGACACATAAGTTTCAGCGTTGGACCCTTTTGCTTGGTTTGGATAAGCCATTGCTTCTGGAGCTGCCGCATAATCAGCTACTGAATAAGACGCCGGGGCTTTGTCAGAAGTGGATGGAGAAGGATCCGAAGTTGAAGCGTCTTCCGTTGATGGTGCTGAGTAAAGGGCTGGAGCTGGAGGTGAGTAAGTATCTGCAGATGGGATTGAAGCATATTCCTGTGATGGTGATGAGTAAAGAATCGGTGTTGGAGGTGGTGCTGGAGCTGAATAAGAATCGACTGTTGGATCTGAAGCATATTCCTGTAATGGTGATGGTGCTGAACCTACAGCAGGTTTGGAGTAAACGTTTTCTTCTGGATCTGTAGCATATTTTTGGGCTGTGTTAGAGATAGCTGAAGCTTGATACGATGATGGGCATGCATATTGTGCAGCTGCTGGAGCATGGTGTGCCACTTGCTCTTGAGCTGAGTACGTGTCTGAAGCAGAGGCATATTCTGGAGTTGGGTTAGCGTAAGGCGCCGGTTCTTGGCCAGTAGCTCCGTCATGTGCACTATTTTGCACTGGAGATATGTATGGGGCTGGATTTGGCTGTAATTCTTGTGCAGGATATGAGTACGATGCTGGGGTGGCTGCTGGATACTGATTTAAAGCTGGAGAAGGAATTGCAGCTAGAGAAGGTGGGTAAGAGATCGATGCTGGATCTTGGTCTATGGCTGTATATGGCCTCGAGATTCCAGTTCTACTTTGATCAGGAGATGCGTATGCAGCCGAACTTTCCCCAGCAGTTGAATAAACTGCTGGCACTTGGTCTGAAGTTTTATAAGACTCAGGATCAGACTCTGAGTAGGAAGATGCTACTGGATCAAGTTCAGAAGCAGCATAGGAGGGCGAGCTTTGTTCTGAAGGGCAAGTGTTTGCGGCTGGACTTGAATACGGTGCAGGCGCTGGCGCAAGGTAAGAAGCCTGAGCAGGATCGAGATAAGCAGAAGATGATGCAGATGGCGCCACGTAATAGTCACGCTCAGACGCTGATCCCTGGCTCTGAGTTGCGGCTGGAGAAACGGAATAAGTTGGAGAATCAGATAGATCAGCAGAAGGGATTGCCGGTGCTGCTACGTAATACTTCGGATCCGAGCTTGATTCCTGTGCCTGAGCTGGCATCGGTGCAGCATAATAGGAAGTAGAGAGATTCGCAGAAGGTGTCGGCGCTGGTGATGGCGCAACATGATTGTCTGGCTCTGAGTTCGCGCCCTCAGCCTGAGCTGGTGTCGGAGCACCGTAATAAGCAGAGCCAGAAGGTGCAGGTGATGGATCTGGTACAGCGGAATAGCTTGGCTGTGAGCCCGATCCCGGTGCTCGTGCTAAGGTCTGTGCATTATAATATATAGGAAGAGAAGCAGGATTAGCAGATGGGGACGGCGCTGGAGCTGATGCGGAATATCCTGGTTCGGTGTTAGATCCTTGCGCTTGAGCTGGTGCACCGTAAGCGGCTGGAGAAGGATTGGTGGAAGGTGCGGGCGCTGGTGCTGGTGCTACGTAATAGTCTGGGTCCTGTGTTTGAGCTGGCGCACCGTAAGACGCTGCCGGAGGATAAGCGGAAGGTGCTGGTGCTACGTAATAGTCGGGCTCTGAGCTCGATCCCTGTGTTTGAGCTGGTGCACCGTAAGCGGCTGGAGAAGGATAAGTGGAATGTGCTGGCGCTGGTGCTGGTGCTACGTAATAGTCTGGGTCCTGTGTTTGAGCTGGCATACCGTAAGACGCTGGAGCATGATTAACGGAGGGTGCTGGTGCTACGTAATAGTCTGGCTCTGAGCTCGATCCCTGTGCTTGAGCAGGCGCACCGTAATTGGCAGAAACTGAAGGTTCTGTAGTTAGTGCTGGAGCTGGGGCTGGCGCTGGCGCTGGATCAGAAACATAAGACGGATATCTTGAAGCAGATGCTGGTTCTGCGGTCGTCGGACAAGGACCAATACCAATGATTATCCATTCTATAATTTTTTAAGAAAAAATGTCTTTAAAGAGAAATGCTAGACACAAGGACAATGTGCTACTTACGTTGCCGCGATTCACAAATCAGTTGATTTACCAAACAGGCATTGGGTACCGTCCTCAAAGTACCGGTAGGAGTTAGTTGCGCGCAAACTGGCTGGTAAATGGCTGGGCATATTATGCCCCCACAATTGGAGAAACAATCCTCTAGTGCTACTCTAGTGGGTTCTATGGAAAATATTATATTTCAGTGAAAGCCTATAAGAACGTACTTAGAAAGCAATACTCACTCGTTTTACCAGCAAAAAGTTGTTTGTAACTGTAAACATTCAGCTTACACTCGTTCTCGAAGTAAATAATTTCGCTGCCATCTCTAGCGCATACCGGCTCACCACCATCGGGGCAGAGCGGCGTATCCAGCGTGCAGCGCACGGTGCCAATTAGGAAGCCTACTAAAAGTATTTGCCACATTTTCTCAACAGCTGTGTAACTGGTGCAAAGTTTGAAATGTTTTGATGCGAACTTGAAGGTTGCATTACTTTTATACTCATGCCGCAATAAAATGCTCACATGAGACTAAGAACTGTACTGCATAGAAATTGCAATTCTTTTAATATTTTTTTCTTTTATCATCAAATGTGCTTTTGCAGCAATTAACCAATCTGTCTCTGCCATTTGGGCAGCACATTGAAGTTTTGACCAACTATGTGTGTGTGTCATTAACCAATGTCTCGGCGCTTATCGCATGCGCTCTTGCTATGACCGCGGTCTTCTGCAACATGTACGTGCTTGAACGCTCGATAAATAGCTAAGCTGTACGACTGCATACGCATTGTCTTAAGCACAAAGTCCATTGAAGAATATGCATAGTTAGTAGCGAGACCAACAGATTTTTGTTTACTATATTTTTGAATACAAATTGTGAGTCAGAATTGAAAAACCATAACAAAAAGCATCTTTTTTCATTTTAAGAAATTTGAGTTGACATCCAAAACGATATCTGAGAGGAGAGTATTTATCTTTAGTTAATTTTTCGGGTACTAGACGCAACAAAGTTTGGTTTTGTTTTGCACTTCGTTCTATTCTAATTTTCTTCATTCCAACCGATAAGAGCGTTGCGTTGCATATAGCTCAACTGAAAGTGCAAAGCAGAAAAGAGAAAAGTGAACATCAGAGGTATTCGCTCCAAAACGATATCGACCAATAAATAGTAAGGAAATAAGAGGAAGAGATGACGCGAAACACCACAACCGACAGCTGGAGCGCCCAGCTCGTTTTTAGAATTATCGGGCCGGTGCTAATTTATCGGGCACCAGCAACACTAGCACTCAGGCCCCATGGTTTTACGGGCCGATGCGTAGGATGCGGTCCTACTCGCAGTTGCGCGCCGGGGCAGAACTAAGTGAACGTTGAAGAGGCAGAGGCACTTAGACTGCAGGTGAGTAGGCAAAACTAATAGTGGTGCCAGGCTAGGCGACGAGGGATTTGATGTCGGTACCAGATTTGGCCGACATTGCACCCCATGGTCGAAGCACACACCGACCACCGTTTAAGTATAATTTTTATTTCTCTATGTTTGGACGTAATTGTTGGTAGGCCTCCTCCCTTTGTGCTTCCCCATCCCTTTCTATCGAGCATCCCGCACCCTGAACCCAGTCACTTGACGGGTTAAAGATATCCCCGACAGCGGNGGGGGGGGGGGGGTAGTGCGAGTGGGTTGGTAACCTTTTGGTTGGACCTCACCTCGGGTGCACCAATAAATAAGTTTTTTCTTTGTTGTTATTGTCTTCTTACGTTACAGTGACGTTGCAGGAAACTGCATAGCTAGTGAATTGGCTAGAAAAGACATGCTTCTGGTCGTCTCTCCTGACAGTGAAAGAGTGGAAGTTCCTGTGCTATTATTGTGAATTTGTCTTCAACTTTTCTTCTAGTTTGACTCTACACTTTCGTCGGTTTGGGCCGAGATCAAAAACCTTCGACAATTGTCTCTATCCTTTGTTGCGAGGTTGCGCCAGTTGTACATCCTGAATGCAGATAGATCCTGCTTTACTTGATCATTCCATTGTGTTTGTGGGCGCCCTTTCGTTGACTTCCACAGGTGCCAGGAGACAACCATGCGTACATCATGCCCAATCCAGCATAATTATTGTATTTTTAAGCTCGTGCAGTTCGTCATTCCATCTTCTTCGGTGCACGTCCCTTACGTGATCTTGCGTAGAATAGTTCGCTCGAAAGCCCCAAAATCCTTTTTATCTTTGTTTGACATCACCCATGTTTATGCGCAATATAAATTACGGAATTGCTACCGAGCACACAGTAACAACTGTGGGCAAGAATTATTCTTCGCTGAAATTTTTAGTGGTGTTTATACTGGATCCTAGGCAGACAAAGTCTACCACTACTTAAAAGTTACTTCTGCTAAGGTGATCGTTAGGAGCCTTTATGCGTTGCTAGCTACGTTGTCTTGTCTACGTTTATACCTAGACCAATCTCTTTAATTTTTTTCTTACCTGCGAAAATGCTACCCTGATCTCCCTAGTTATCAGGCGGACGATGTCAATACCAACCTCCGCAACAGTTAGGTTTTTATTTGGCTTAGCGTGCGCTGAGCTAAACCTCCGACCTGCAAGGTTTCAAAGCAACTTTGGCCAGTAGACGACTGCGCGCGTTCAATAGAGCTTTACAACTCGCTAGGCGCCGACTTTCATTTGCTGTAATACGAACCCAAGTGGTACAGCCTGATACCTCCCCGGACTCCGCAGCTGATTGACTGTTGACGAATCACAGCATTGACTTCTCAGCTGCCCTGCTAAGGTTTATAAATCTGCTTAATCCTCCTCCTTTTTACGCTACTTGCTCAAAAAACTTCTATCCGTCTTTCGAATGACGGCCTTAATTATTTTATCTTGAAATGTCGCCTGGGACATGCCACGCAAAACTTTGGTGACTTATCTTTTACCAAATGTGTTTAATGTCATTACCCGTAAGGACACTCATATATTCCTTTGTAAACCAATTTCACAAAATCTAAAGCTGATTCTGTCTAAATAATGTGTGTTTTTTTTTAAGTTCATCTGTCATACAAATTTCCTTCCAACTTTGATGCCACAAAATAAAAAGTTTCACCTTCACTTTAACACTGACCAACCTCAATCANGCACATCATATGACATTTTCTTAGCACGCAGTCACCTTGACTAATCACTTAAGCCAGTGTTTACTTAGAGGCGCTCACTGCGTTCAAAAATTATACACACTCTCCCTCACAAATATTTCAATATTTTTAGCTGGTCTTTAGCTGAGTTACCTCAATCCGGGCTTGTGCTAAATATCAATCAAAATTTGAGCTAAATTATGTAAATTGACAACCGGCAGGTGATAGAGCTTGTGAGAGTACAAGCGAGCGCCACTGAGTGCTTGTGAGCATTTCAGTAGTTTCTTTTTTCAAATAAGCCGGCTTGAGCACATGCGCTTGCAGAGTATTTATTTGCTGGTGGCCAACTAGTTATCGCTTGATCAAGTCGAGCTCAAATGAGATACGATTTGTGGTAGAAGAGAGTGAGAGCATAACCACGCGCTGTACTGCGGAAATGTGCGCTTCGAAGGCCAGCTAATACGAGCTCAAAATATAAACAAACGGCAAGTGAGCATCAAGCCATCAGCTTATTGGTATTTCTTCTTGGTGGTAACAGCACTTTAATTGTCGTCGATCTAAGCCACGTTTGCGCTCTGTTACTATTTGCTGGGATGTTCAGTTGCGTTTTAGCGGCGTTCCGAGTTGTACGTGTTTTTCGCTTAAATCGTGTTTCACATCTATGTTTCTTTTTCTGACAGTCTTTGTTTTTTTTGTTTGTGAGTAGTGTGTTGAGCAGTGCTTAGTGTGGAAATTCCTGATTTTCTTAAATGGGAAAATTCTCCGGAATAAACATAGCTAAGAACACCGGGTGCAAAGCTGTACTCGTATGAAATAAAGTGTGGCAAAGTTGTGTTGACCAAGAAGTAAAGCAGATACATGAAAATTGTGTGATAAAAGTATATAAAGTGAAGGATTTACAACTGCATTGAGGAATAAAAAATTCAACGGTAAAATAACAGTAAAAGAGGGGAAGGCATATTTTATAGGCGTATCGCAGCGAAATTTTGGCGGCTACTTAAATGACAAAGGTATTAAAAATTTTTATAAATAGTTTAAGGGCGTAGCATAGATGCTGTGATATGTATTTACTTGATTTTCAAAGCTGCATGTTTTGCCTTAAAATGCAGAGTTTCTTGCCATTTTTCAATTATTATTTTAAATTGTTTTTTTCTAAGTATACTCTGATAAAACCGCTACTTTCTTTGTATATTTTTTAAGGGTCGTTTTTTTAAAACGCATAGCATCAAAAGTAAAGAAAAGTATCTATAAGATATAAAAGTATCTTAAACTACCGACAAGCATTTCTTCGTTTGTAAATTGCAAAACTATCTTTGAGATACAAAAGTATCTTGAGCTGGCAACATCTCTTTCATATCTATTGGTTTACTCATTATTTATATACAGGACCTTTTTATGCAAGTATCTTTGAGATGCTAAAAATATTCGTCAGCTACTAAGACTGAGAATTCTAAAATATTTTCCTTGACACTTCTTTTTTTAAATGTTCTGGAACCAGAAATTTTACATATACTCAAGAAAATTACATCCGAGCTGAAAAAAGTATACCAAAAAAAAAAATCATGGAACTTTACTCATGAAAAATATGTTTTAATAGATATAAGGAAATCTCTCTAAACAGCTCTAAGTATTAACTAAATATTCTTAAAATTGGTTCCCTCGTAGTATTCGATAAAAAAAAAATATCTATGAGATACAAAAATACTAATAAACGCTTTAAGATTGATGAACGGATATTTTGAATGTATGTATGTAATATATTTAGACAATATTTATTATTTATTTTGAAAGAATTTACAAAAGTATTTATCTTAAAAAAAGTTATTATCGGAGGGCTTATCAATTATTTCTACAGAAGTAGGCATGATAAAAATATTACAAGGTAAATTCATTCTCTCAATTCGTCGGCCATGATCATTTTTCTGACGTTTGCGAGCATTTTAAAATCATATACAATTTAAAATAAAAAAATTAAATTGTTCGCAATTGTTGTTCTTTGAGATTAAAATGAGAATGTTTGTGTGTGTTTGAGTTTTGAATTTTAAAATTATATTGCTGGGAAACGTCACACTGCCTATCAATGGTTTTACCTTTTTATGTTTTTATCATGGAAGTATGTATATAAAATTTCAATATTCTAGACTTACAGTTAGCTTTCTAAGCTTCAGTTAAATTCGAAATCTTATCTTATCTTAGTTTCCTTGCAAAAAGTATCTCCAAATACAAAGACGCTTATTATTTAGGGAATTTTTAAAACCAAAAATTAATTAAGAAGAAAATCACAAAACTACTTATCGAAGCCTATAAGAAAGCAATACATATTTCAGTTTTTAGAAAGTATCTGAAAGATACCAAATATATCTTTAGTGTAAAATAGGTAAAAAAAACAATAATTCAACCATTTTTCTATTACTATGAGATGACGGAAAAAAGTAAGTTTGGGAAAAAATATCTGTGTATCTATCATTTACAAAAAAGTATCTGCGAGATTTAATAAAAAAAACATTCAAACATTTGGGTAAATTACACTGGTTTACAGCAACAATGTTCTATGGATGCCACTATCTATAGAAATAAAATGTATCTATGGCAGGTAATTAGTAGGCATGACTTTAGAAATACAGCAAATTGCCTTAAAATATTAGTAGCGATCCCGTACGAGTCGAGACTAGTCAGAAATAGTCAGAATCAACCAGATTTTACTGGAAATCGATCCCGTACTAGGTTTTCTGACTATTGAGAGGTCAAAAAAAAGATAGTAATAAAGGCCCTCTCTCTGTCAGAGGTTATCACTTTTAGTCCGAAGATTTTTTGCTGGCAAGTTCTGGTAAATATGTCAAACGATCAGCTGTAGTGTGTTTGGCAACCAAATTGTAAACAAGAGAAAAGTGCACTCTGCTAATGCATGTGGAAAAGTTTTTAATTACTTGTTTAAGTGGATTCTAATCAATTTGAAAGTATTTTTGGTAATTTATATGTGTGAGCTGAGTGTGTTTACGTATAAAATAAGCAAAAATTTACAACCAAAATTTGGAGGTTATGTTGAAGTTGACAGAAGTACTTTCCCGTACCGTACTTTCCAAAGTTACTCTCTTGCTCTGAGCGAATTTTTATTTGTTGACAGTTTTACTAGTTTTAGTCCGAGGAATTCGGGATTGCACCTATTATTGTAATGCTATTAGATACCCAATTTGAAAATTTGAAAAAGTATCTTCTAGATACAAAGTGTATCTTAGGCATACAAATGTATTTTATGCACCTGAAATCCCATATATCGTCCCGTTTCTGCCTTAACCTCGTATCTGCAATAGAGGTATTTTATCGAGTATAAGAAAAAATGCTTAATTTCTTCCCCTAGGATACAATAAACGCATTTTTTACTTACTATTTCTGGTTCCACTAACAGTAGTGAGTACCCTCATTAAGTCTTTGTTCTGTTTCCAAATAGTGTGACGCTTAAACAGCTGTTATAAGTGGTAATATTAGTTTTCCCAAAAATTGTAGATACGATAAAACATAATAGATAATTTTTTAGTTTAGTTGCTACGCCGCCCAAAATTGTCGCTCAGAAAATTCTTAAGCTCCCTCATCTGAATTGCTTTTACATTGCTAAATCAATCATTCTTTTATGAGTATCTGCATATTGTGGCCTAATCCGCACCCAGTTTTTCGCCTAATTCACATTTTCACCAATTAAACGCGAGTGACAGCAACAAAAAAAAAACGACAACAATTAGTTGAAGCATAAAGCAACTAGTGAATGGGTTAGATATTGCATAGCCTACGGAAATTACCTAACCAGAGCAATGCGAAATGTGAAACGTGTATTTCGAGAATGCAATTGATATACATACATACATATGCATTTATATGTGTATGTAATACTATGTATGTATGTATATGTAAGTATGTATTTTCATGCATTCGATTAGAATTGCTCGACCAGCATAAGACAATCCAAACTAACAACAAAACAAGAAGAGCAATCAAAAATCTCGTCATCGATTACGCGATGCATTGATGCTGTTGCCATTTCTGAGCAATATTTATGTATGTATGTATACGGGTATCCATACGTACATATGCATCATATGCATATATGGTTTCATATAAAAATCACTCAGCAGCTAAACATTCACCGCAAGTCAAATGATTCTATACTTGTATCCATAGATATGTATATACATATATATCCAGAAGTGAAGGCAGAAGCCGACTAGCAGTTTGCTGCTAGGTTCGACTTGGCTGCTGATTGGCATGGAACCGGCCTATTCGTTGCATTCACTGCATTCTAACGGTAAAACGAGTACAACTTTTTTATACAAAAAAAAAAAACAAGTGGCTACATCATAGCTACGCGGTAGTGCATTGCATTAGTTTCATTTACAACAACAACCACAAAAAATGCAGCAACAGCAGATTACCTGTAAGATTGCAATGACGCAGCATAAGCAAGAATAAGAAGAAGCAGCAAAAATTCTGAAAGTAACTATCGAGTAAAGCAATTTATTTCCACTTACTTTATACATACATACATATATATAGTATATGTATATATTTGTACATAAATAGCCATTGGAACATATCGCAAAGAACAAGAGAAAGAAAATCTCAATAGCATAGCTGAAGAAAAGCATACCAGCGTCATTAATAGCAGCTATAAATTCTGAATAGCCAGCGGCCACATCAGCGAGCGATGTAGTAGAGGAGAAGAGTTCGAAAACTTCTTAGCAGCGCGCTGCAGCGGTAGAGCAAGTTGATAATGCCGTGAGCAGGCGCTACACACCAACAACAGGCATATTACAAAAACAACAAAACTAATAATAACGACAGCAATAGTGACAGTGACGGCAGCAACAATAACAACTCCAACAGCAACAAACGAGTGCTTGCCCCATTTTTGCGCAAACTATGCCAAGCCAAATTTTTTCGGCCAAGCGTTCCTTGCACTTGGACTTGACCGGGAGAACAAAAGTATACACAATAAAATTGTTTAGAAAAAAAAACACCAAAAAAACATAGTCGGCGCTTAAACTTTGACTTACAAGTGATTTTATTTGCGCGCTAGTGTCCTGAATTTTCCTGTCAGCCAACAAAATTTTTCCACTCAAACTCAATTGGTTGGTAGCGTGAAAGACGACGATGACGACGACGAGAAAGAGCACAACTACTCGTAAATACAAAGTATCTAAGCCACAAATCCAAGCTAGCAATCAGCATCAGCTCACAAATCCAGCAGCGTTCTAAATACGAGTACATAAGAGTGGTGGTGCTTTACTTGTCAGTTGCCTGCCGGTCGAAGTTGAAACTGGAACAGTTGCAAGCATCAGCCAGCAGTTGCAATTTGCCGCACAGTTTGCACTTACCCAGTATGCAGCACCAGCACTCTGTGGGTCTGTTGCACAAACACTTGTAGTTGCGTCGCTGCTGTCCAGCTGCTTAACTAGCAATCTTGCATGTTACAGAGTCAATTACTCTGCGCTCCATTTATTTGGCTCACTTGTTCTTCTTCCGCTTGGCATTTGCATGCTGGCGCATTGAATTTTGGACCAGCGGATACTCAGTGCGCAATGGTTCATAATGTTCGCTGTCGATGCTTGCGTGTTTTTGTGAACTTTTTTTCGCATAATTTTCGTATTGTATTCTCACAAAGTTTACTTTTTGATGTTGTCCTAAAATTGTATTTAGAGTTTCAGAGTTAAATACTTTTATCGGATGCCGAAAGGTTTTAAGAAAAATTTCCTTAATTATTTTTGTTTGCTTGGTATCAGTGGTGGGGGTCCAGTTCAAAAACAAGCGCAATTGTGCATATTTCTAGGTGGCATCAAGGCGGAATTTAGCTTATAACTACAACATACCTCAAAATGCATTTTCGTATTATAAATGGAAATTTAAAAATTGTTAAAAAGAAAGGCAGTTTGTACTTTTAGATGGAATTGAAACTAACAGGGCAACTGTGGCTAAGATAGTTGAAAGTCTTCTAAAAGACTATTGAAAGAGAGTAGGAGAGATAGTTTGAAAGATTTTGTTTATTCTGGCAGGAAAGTCCTACCAAAAACCTCCCATGCCCACTTTCATGATGAAAGGCTTTTAATTTCATTGAATTTTTAGAAACATACATTTTTTTCTTTTATTTTTAAAAATTTTTTGATATATTTTTTTAATTTTTTTATTTTATTTTTCTAAAAAAAAATACACTTTAATTTATAAAAAGTTATTTTAGTTATTCATTCTTTTAAATTTTATTATAATTGAATTTTTTATAAGTTTTATATTATATTATTTAAAAAATAATAATTTCCTTTAATTTTGACGAACTGTTTTCTATTATTGAATTATTATTATTACTTTATTATTTAATTTTAATTTCCTTTTAATTTTTATATTGTGTTGTTAAAAAAACATATTAAAAAAAAAAATCAGTTAATTTTCAGAAACTTATTTTCTAATTCTTTTTCTTTTTTTAAGTTGATTTTTTTCTTTTATCAACAAAATTTTTTTCTCGTTTAAATTTACTTTTCTACTAATTTTTTGTCTTTATTGTTTTTAAAAGAAAAATATACAGTCATGTATAAAAGAATAGGAGCACGACATTTTGACCAGTTTTGGCTACTTTTCTTTTGTTTGTTTTATGTTTACTAATTTTTTTATAAAAATACAGCTCGATACTTTGTATAAAAATTAGAAAAATTCCACAAAATTTTAGAAAAAAATATAAATATGCAATTTTATAGCCCATAAGACTTCTACGACATAGTATAACATGGGTGGATTTTACGTGAAATTCTAGGCAAATTTGCTGAAGAAAGTGCTTGCCAAATTTCGGAAATATGTATCGAAGAAAATGTGAAAATTTTTACTGTTTCGCCTACTTCTGGAAGTTTTAAGAAACTAATTAGTGCATAAATGGATTCCTTCTACCAAAAAATCCCTTATAGCATGTTTTATATAAAATTTAAGCACTTTTTTACGATACTACAATTGATTTTAGAACCATGGTTTCTTTGGGAAATTTACTAGAATTAGTCGAAAACATTTCCCATAGAAATTTACCCCCCCTAATGTACATATGTTCGCCATCTTGAAGTCGAATCTGTGCAACTTCAAGACGTCGACAGATCAGCCTTTGAAGAGGAAAATTTACGTCCAGATAAGCTTTGATCGTTTAGTCAAAGTAACATTTGAAGTTTCTT
>NW_016161832.1:34840-48067 GCF_001687245.7 Rhagoletis zephyria | reverse complement strand
AGCGTTGTTATTGCTTTAACAAGAATTGTAAAGTATTTTTACTCTATTAGCGAATATTGTAAATTGTTCGTTGTACAATAGAGTTAATTGTACTACAATGTGGTCATCGTTAGCATTTATTTTACAATCCAGAGATACGAACCGAAAGATATTTGTGAAATCCCTTGAGGTTTCAAGGATAATCGAAACACTATTATTCGGTGGCGTCGACAACCCACCGGAAAAGTTTTTTTACATGTACATAAACTAGAACACACTGCTTGTTTAACAGCTCTAGTCAGAAAAATAATAAGGTTGTCTGTGAAGGAATCAATAAATAGGACTAGTGGAAANCCTAAGTACAAACGATTTTTTTTTGCTCGCCAAACAAATTTAAGCGTACGGATTTCGTACGGATTTTCCACCCACCACTTATTGTCTTTGTATGGATTTTAGACTCCAAACTTCTGGCAGCCCTGAATAATAGTTTTAAGGTTTAAATATATGAATTTAAATATGGGAGGTTTATAAAGATTAATCGATTATACCTTTTGACTTCCAAGCGCTTATTTAAATAATTCATACGAAAATACATCCCGTTTTGGTCGAAATGGAACAGATTTAGTCAATTTCTTTTCGTTTGGTCCATTGGTCCAATTCTTTAGCAAATGGTCCATTTCACAAGCCTTTGGTTAAGTTATTATCACCCTTTCACTTCGTGCAATGGTTTCTCGTTTTCAATTTTTTCTATTTAATGGATGAATATTCCACCCCATGTTGAATATCGTCATCGTCACTAAAAGTGATGATACGGCTATCGTCAGCCATGTTACTGATGCGCTGACGATCGTCGACGATGACGATGATGATATTCAGCATAGGGCCGATTGGCAACACCTGCTAAAAGTGTGAACTCGTCTTGCCACTGATCTTCAAATATGGCATGGCTAATCATCTGTCAAAGCACGCTTAAAAAAATATCGCGGTTTCTTGCTAATTTCAATTACTCGGTGACGAATATTAAAGAGGCTGACAAAAATATGGAAAGGTAGCAAAACTTAAATCATAGCATTAGCACATGAAAAAATATTTGATTTCAATCGAAAAGATATTAAACATCATGAAATTATTGCACCACATAAAGTTCTTAATGATACTGATGTATCAATTTTGCTCCTACTCGACCAATTTCCTGCATTGGTAATTAATGCAGACGTAATTGAATTTCAATTTCGCAAATTGAGGCTGAGTGAAGGTAACTTCAAAAAAGTTACCAATATAGAACGTTTTTGGGATCAAGTAAGTTTGATTAACACACCTATTCTGCGTTGGTAACACAAATATTGTTTACTATCATAAAAACATTCAAACACAAAATCGTACATTAACCTATTCTGCGTAATCAGATTTTTTTAACGGATAATAAAGCTCCTCTCTTTTTTAAACCCTTTTCGCATTCTGCGCACTTTTGTAACCAGTAAAATTTGCTACCATCTCATAAGCAGGTAACAAAATATTGCCCCATGAAATATGCAACAACAGAATTTCTACAAAACTTCATAGCTGGAATGCTGAACAAATTAAAACGATACCAAGGTACCAAGAATTGCGGTTACAAGAAATAGTAACCATGTTTGGTAACAAAATTTGCTGGTTACAAAATATCCGGTAACAAGCAGAATAGACCTATAAAAATGAAGTGCGTGTAGCTCCCTTTGGAGAATTTTGTGATTTAGTTCATAACATTTTTAGTCTACCTCACAGTTCCAAAGCAGCTGAGAATCTGTTTTTTGATTTAGCATTAGTAAAGCGAAATTAGGAAGCAAATTATATTTAAAACTTTAAATAGTATAATGTTAATAATATACAATTTTAATGCACTTTGGATGTTATATAAAAAAAGACGTTATAAAAAATTAATTGGCATATTTTCTTGATAAAGAGGAACAAACTCCACTCAATTTCCCGATGTAAAAATAAATTTAAAATGGCAATCGTGATTGGAAGGTCTATCTCATGGCTGTGGGATTATAATTTTTCGCAGAAGTGGGTGGCGCCAGAATTGACTTCGCCATTAAGAATACCCAAACCCAACTTATTCAGCATAATCTGCTCCGCTGGTGAACGGAACAAACGGACGCCTTCGTAAGTCCACGTTTTTCTGCAAATTACACAGCTTGGCTTAGGTATTAGTGGTATTCGCGCTTCTGTGTATTCGCTGTATCCTGCGTAAGTGTAACTGGACGAGCGTGTGGTTGATGTTGCATGATGTACCGCTAGCAACAAAAAATCACACGCTCATGCAGTTACGATTACACAACATACAACGAATACATATTTTCGAATTCCCCTATTATTAATTTTTTAATCACAAATAAATTATAGAGTTGAGGGATTCACAACGGTGTCGTAAGTGTCGTATTGTTGTATGTCGTAAACCTTAAAAGCTTAAATAAATGTTAATAGAACTTGAAACCACAACCAACTATTTTTTGGCACTGCGAGAATGCATAATATGACTTTGATGGTACTTTTCGAACCCCCTTAGTATATTTTTTAGGCGTTTTAAGTTTACGACACACAACATTACGACACTTACGACACCGTTGTTAATACCGCAAGTATTTTTCCACAAAAATTCAAACGGAAAGTTTTAGAAAATAACAAATTTTCNCACAACATTACGACACTTACGACACCGTTGTTAATACCGCAAGAATTTTTCCACAAAAATTCAAACGGAAAGTTTTAGAAAATAACAAATTTTCTACAAAAATTCAAACGGAAAACTTAAGAAAAAAGCAATGTTGCAAGCAAATAATAAATGGCCAAATTGCCCCCAAAACATATGTAAATACTTCCAAAGAAGCAACACATAAAACGTTCAACGAATAAAAGCAACATTGTGAAATATAAAGCAGCCGAATGTCATAAAATGAACAGAGAATGCTGCCTTATTACTTCACCTGTTTATTGCGCCATGGGTATTGTCTTCCCAGAAGCGCATATTCCGATAACTTTTTTGTAAAATTTGACACTCCCGCCAACAGGGATGCTTTTCCTCAAATGGTATCTAAATTCCACGAAAAGGTGGGGATAATAGTGACTTAATTATTTAATTTAAACAAGCATATTTACATCGAATATAATCCCTGATTGTTATTAAAAATAAATATTTCTATGTATATACCAAATTTGTGTTCGTCAGACGGCGCATAACTCGAGAATGGATGGTCCACTTTGCGCTATTTTCTTCGTGTTTTTGTTTGCCTTGTAAATTTTTTGCGTCACCATTTACAGTTGATGGATATGAAAAAGCTATTTGTTTGTGGAAAAATTATGGAATTTTGATTAAGAAAAACGACAAATTAAAACATTTGAAGCTTACGTTTCTTTCGCGGTTTTGGCTCAATTGCTTCGAATATAGTAATTCGAACTCTTTGATGCTGATCGAACTCGGGAAGAATAAAAACAGTTGCGTTCTCTAACTCGCAAGTTGGAAGAATTTACAGGGGTTTACCAGAAAGCGTTCCCGTGCACGGTTCTCTGGTAGGGTAGGGAAAAATGGGAAAGTAAAATCGATCCTCTGTTTGTCAAAAGTTGCAAGATTTTACCCGAAGATAGTAAAATCTCTTAAATTGTCAAACCATCAGCAGTTCCAAACGATTTGAAAGTTGAATAAGCAAAAAAAAGTACATCTGCATTTTCGCCTTCTTAAATATCTCGCGGCGAACAAATACATATCAAGTTTTGTAAGTATTTTTGTTAATTTGCTTGTGTATTTGCCTATAATTTAGCAGATCGGCAAATGATAAAAAACTGCTATGTAAACAAAAAAAATGGCGACCACGGTGTATTTGGCAGTTTTACCAGTTTTTACCTGAAAAGCATTCCCGCACTTTTTGGATTTTCTCTCTTTCTCTGAGAGTAATTTTGCTTTTCAGCAGTTTTACAGGTTTTATCAAGGCATATTTAATAAGGTAGTAATGACAACTGGCTCAAACTCTCTTGTAGATCGTTATAATCAAAAAGCTGTAAACAAACAAATTAACCCTTTGAGGTGCGAGTGCTATGTTTGCTACAAATTAGCATCAATTGAAACGCATCATGGTGAAATTATACCAGGTGTAGTAATAAGAGCCAGGTAAAAGATTTGACACGTATCTTATTTGAAAATTTTGCCTTTTAAAATTTGTATAAGACAAGCGAGCCCATGCACATTCTGCGCAGACAGAAATACACAGTAAACTCATCTTTATTTTTAGCCACAGATAGAAGAAGACTGTTCCAATAGTTCGCGGAAATAATTATTCTTATAAACCCTTATTTTTATTATACATATATTACAAAGCGTTAATGAGATTTATAGTACATCAGAACTTATACTTATTAGGTACATACATAAAACCATATTACAAACTGACTGATATATGAGTGTAATGAGTTGAGGGAAACATGGTGTCACTTACTTTATATGCAATATTGAAGAAAATATATTCAGAATCAACTTTTTGATTAAATGTTTCTTTAACAGAAACAATAATACCTGAGAATCGTCTTACTCTAGTTTAAAACAAAATGGTCCTCTACCTGGAATATTGACAAAGTTCCCCTGCACTAAAGCAAACGCAAGACCGTTGTTAAATTTACGGATACTCTCCGAATAGTTTTTTGTGATGTCATCATTGCGCTCAATAAGTTCTTTCAGCTTATCACGGACAGAAATTGGTGGTAATCTCACCTTGCTCTTGTAGCAACAGATGGATGCAGTATTATCAGCTGCCTTGCCTGGATAAAGTTTAGCTGAGCAAAACTCGCATATCTTCTCCATGCGTTCAGCACAATTTGATTCTATCTCATCGTCTTTAAGGAAGAGACGTGCACCGCAATAGGTCTTTGGTAGCTTTTCTTGCCACTTCCATGCACTGACATCTTCACTTAATCGCTGAAAATATGATGGCACCAAAACTCTACTAAATTGGGGAGTAAATTGTTGCCTTTGTTCGGCCCGTTGGTTCTGCCTTTGGTTCCGCATACATTCCCTAGCTCGTTGCAAATAGATCTGCCGTTGTTGCTTATCTTGGTTTTTTGCGATCAGCTGACACTCCCATACACTTTTTTCGAGGCATTGTTATGCGTAATTATATTAAATTATATTATCATTACGATCAACAAAACAACTTTTTGAAATTATAAGGTTACCGATTTTATGTAGACTTGATGAGATAAACGCAATATGTCAGTATATCTAATGGAAAAATTTTTCTGTAAATGAAATGTTGAATTGAAAATCACCAGAAATACCATAATACCAAACACCAATATGCTTACCATACCAATAATACTCGTAATAAATGTATTGCTTCGCTGTTCTCATAATAGGAATATCCGAATATTTTTCCGACAGGGTAGCTAGAAACAATATGGGCGTCAAATAAGATTGTGATGCGAAATTTACAAAAAATACCATAATACCAATATACATATGAACGTACTTACCGTATCTACAATTTACGCGATAAATATATTTCTCAGCTTTTATCATAAGAGGAAAAAGTGAATATTTTTAACTGACAGCGCAGCCTGCTACAATTCTTATTATTGAAATTCCTATTATTTGGATTACAGTTGTGTTTAAGCTTGAAGTCACAATAGCACAGTATTTTGAAGTTAAGTGATATTATGGTGATGCCACAGATGGCGCGCCTTAACGGCTTCGTTCATGTACGAATTGTGTAAGTTTACATTGCATAATTGAATAAGAATTCGTGAATGATTTCATGAAATCATGAAAACTAAAAAAAAGCGGCATAAATATTTAGCAGCTATCAATACTAATCAAAAGTTTTGAAAAAAATGTTATTTGTAACTTTTTATTTCTATAGTTAAATATCTAAGTGTTTTCTGATATTATTTTAGACATAATAATCTATTGGGGGAAAATAGTGTGCTTACAATTTTTTATAAAGAAATAATGTTTTCTTGTTGTTGTATTTAGTAGTAAAGATATATACTCGTATATAAATATATATAAGAACTGAGGAATACAAAAAGCATTTTATGTTAAAGATCTAGATTTTGAATGCCATCTAAAGTGCACGATGACTCACACGTGAAAGATTTTGCTATTTGTGACGACTTTATATAATTTTCACCAGTTTATAGTTACGGTATGCGTAGTAGCGCGTAAAGCGCGGTTTCAAAATTGAATCCCAATACGATCACAATATGGTTTTCGGCTTTTATATTTGAATTTATGTAAGTATATTCACTACATTTAGGATGAAAAAATTTAACTTGATGTAAATTACTTGGAAAAAATTGTATTTATTTATTTCTTCAATAGTAAATATTTTACTGTAAAAAATTAATAATAGATTACCTACTTATTAACGGATGGGCCTTTTAAAATATCGTAATTGTATAAAACAAATGTTGTGCTCACTTTACGAATTCGTACCTAATTCTGTATACATTTTTGACCTCATAATTCATGAACAAAGGAAACCCCTATAGCGTGCCATCTACCGACTGACATCGGCAATTAGTATTGTAAAAGTATTGAAGTGCTATTGTGACTGTAGGCTCGGTTTGTTTTTGTTTATTTGTAATTGACGTTTGGTTTTTCTTCTTTTTTCTCATGAATAAATCACAATAAGCAATTTTCAGAGTTGTAATCGCGAACTCAATTTCGCTGAAAATTCATACGCAATTTCACGTGATATTTTTTTATATGGGCAAATTGAGAACTGTATCGCGATTTCACCTGAAATTGAGGACGAAATTGCGCAATTCAGGCATCGTGCAAATACCCTTTATGAATTTGATACCACAACTTTTATAATGTACCACATTTTCCACTTTTTGGCTATTATACAATGTTAAGTTTTCTATTTCATTGACTACTGCAAATTATACTATATATATAATATAATTATATAAGAAAATTTAGGTTATTGAAGCACAGTATTTTCCTAACGGTGATTTTTTCAATGTTGTTCTAAATTGTGTAATATTATTTTAAATTTTCCTTTTTTATTTATAAATTTACGGTCTTAATATTGGGCACTTTACTATTTAATTCCTTATTATTATTTCTCTCTTATTGTCGCGTCTTATGATTCAATAATAAAATAATAATTATGAGATAGTTATTGGCAGCCGCGGTTTAACACTCTCTTACAAAACAAAAGGTTGCACTTACGAAGGATAGAGAAAGAAGAAGAATGAAATCCCATGGTGCGAAAATGGTAGTAGAAAATTACGCAAACTCGGCAATTAATAGTGAATTTCCTTTGCGAATTCTAATGTTTTTGCAGGAAAATTGGCATTTCAAACGAAGTATTAAGAATTATCCGTGAATTTTGTAATTTATTTCATTGGTTAATTGTGCTTTATTTGAATATAAAAATAAACATATTGCACAAAAAACGAATACTTCTATTTCACACGTACATAAGCTACTATTTTTTTAGTTTGCCAAGAAGCAACACGGTGCCACGGCTAAGTGAGCTGTGCGAGAGAGACAACTGTCAGTATATCGAACCATTAATTATTGAATTATGTGTGCGCCCACCACTGTCGTATACGGTGTAAGCGATGCTGCAGTCACAATAGTGCTTTAGTACAAAATACCTTGAGTGTGTCTTAACAATGGTAAATTAAAAACAAAAATAAAAAAAAACAAATTTCTTTACTTCAGAGGTGTTATGACCATTAATATTACCTAATAACCACTCAGGGGACCTCTAACTTTTCAAATGACACCTCATTAGTGGAATTGCTTACATAGAAAAGTAGAAAAAGGGAGACTAACAAAAAACACCTTATAGAAATAATATATATGATGATGATGATGATGATAGCAGAATGCCAGGAAAATAAAGCGATAAATCTGTTTTGTTACTTCACCTGTTTATAATTTCACCATGGAAACGCATCAGCATAAATACATACATATGTACGTATACTAATTTTAAGAACTACTTCAATATTACTTTCAAAGGATTTTAACTGCATTCGCATCTTATATGCACATATACATATGGACAGAAACGAATACCTCATAAAGGAAACCACGTAATTAAATGAACTAAATGTTTTATGAAACTGTTTTAAAAATTTGTTTGTTTCTATTCGCTCAATGTTTGTGCGCGTTTAATTTCTTATTTAAATATTTAATTCTAAAAAACATATTTCACTTATAAAAAAAATTATTTAATGCATAAAAAATAATCATACGCATGTATTTATAGCGGTGTAAATATATATTGCAAACGTCAAGCTGTGAGGTTGTATTTATATTGCGCTCTGATTTGGCTTTCTAAAATAATTGAAGTTAAGTGAAAGTTATTGTTTTTCATATTAAACTAAATTTAATTAAATTTCACTAGCATACATTCTAATCTTGCAGAGTCATTTGTTGATATCATTATTGTTGTATTATTTGTAGTTAACTGAATTCGTTTTGATTTTGCATATTTGTTCTACTCTTTTTGTTTACTTGTTCTAGTAATTTTTGTCACAGCTGTTTGCGTTGCGTTTATTAAGTGTTATAATTACAGTGATACTCAAACTGTTCGCTACCTTTATTTAAAGCTATTTACATCACTCCCTAATTGTTAAAATTTATTTTGTTTGTATTTTTATTAACAAGTGTTATTACATAGATCTTTCAATATGAAGTGCGACCTTGATACTTGTCAAATTAAAAGCGATTCTGAACGGTATTTACCATCTGAAATGTGCTGGTTTGACAGGAAGAATTCTGGATGCTACTAATGATGAAAGGGCCTTCGCTGGTCTTGCGTAAAGTGCAGGTCAACCGAAGTTGATCTTTTCAAGTTATTTAGGCAAACCAGAAATGGTTTTACAGAAATAGGGAGAGAATTGTCAGTACTGACAGAAAACTTTAAGCATTATGAAAATCTGTTTAAATCATTCAAATGTTTGGATACATTGCAATCTGTTAAGGATATCCGTGTGTCTAAACGAAATCGTCTTCATAGTCCATCTAAGGAAATTATTACCGTTGCACATCAGAATAATCTTCCGACTGACTTAATTAATCTATCTTCTCCATGTCCTCCAGCATCAGAATCCGCAGCCTCAAAAGTGCGTGTGACGAAATCTGCTTCGAATAATAATGAGTCTGAAGTATCTGCCCCGTCCTCCATTGAAGTGGTGGCATCGTCTTCAAAGCCTCCACTGCCTTCGCTATCCTCAACTAGTAACGCAGTAACTCAACCCCTTCCGCCGGTACTCCAGTCTGATATTAGGAAACTAGTTGTGGTTCCGACAAAAAAGTCAAAGCTCTATGCTATATCCTTCCCCGATCTGACACATTGCTGTATTCACGACTCATCGACTTTACTGAAATCAGTTAATTTACTGACTAAAGCCTCTGATGCAATGATTGTGTTGGGTGATTTTAATTTACCAAGCATATCATGGAACATCATTGACAATGATATCGTACCTTTCGCGTCTAGTGCGTGCAACAACGTATTTTTAGAGGAGAAGCCTGAACTCTGCCTAACTCAGGTTAATGTACTTCACAATAAGTTTGGCAAAGTATTAGATCTTGTTTACGTTGATGATGCATTTAAGTCCGTTCTAAATAAGTGTGATCCACTACTTTTGCCCGAAGATGTATACCACCCTGCTATGGAGATATCTTACGAAGTTATAAGTGATGATCAAAATTGCGGTACCCAAGCATACAAACCAAATATTGGCTTTGATTTTTCGAAAGCCAACTTTAAAAAGCTTAACAAAGAACTGTCTAAATTGTCCTGGCCTGCATATAAAGAAAATATTGAACAAATCGTTGTACTTTTTAACTTTACTTTACATAAATTATTTGAAAAGCATGTGCCTAAACGCATGTATGTTCCTGAAGAACAAATACAGTTATTGTTCACTAAGGAACTGAAAAATTTTAAAAGAGAAAGTCACGTTATTTTAGATTAAACAAAAACCGGTTTCCACTCATACTATGTAAAATACTCACTTTTGCGTTATAAGTTTTTTTGAATTAAACAAAAAGCGTTATAAAGCTTACGTGTGTAAAATCAAATGGCGTATAACACATAACCCCAAATCATTTTATGACTTCGTAAACTCCAAGCGAAATGTACGTGGGTTACCTTCCGCCATGAAGTATCAAAATATACCGTATCTAGTGATAATCAAACAATTTCTAACATGTTAAATCCGATTATTCCATTAACTCACATGCTAACATTGACTTTCCTTTTAAACTATGTCCAATGAACTCAATAAATATCCCAGTAATATATCCCGATGATGTAGTAGCTTATCTGAAATCCTTAAAGCAGTCATTCAGTTATGTTCCTGATCAGATCCCTATCTGTATTCTTATAAATTGTGCTGATTATCTCTATGAGCCGTTAACAGCGTTATCTAATTTGTCTCTTAAAGAGGGCGTTTTTCCAACTATATGGAAGGAATCGTTTATAACCCCGTTACATAAAAGCGGTAGCAGACCTTCAGTGGAGAACTACCATGGAATAGCTAAGCTTTCTGCAATTCCTATTATTTGAAGCAGTTATGACAAATCAGTTGACGCATTCTATCTCTTCTTGCATTTCATATAGTCAACATGGATTTTGCAAGGGCAAATTAACTTCTACAAATTTACTTGAATTAACATCCTATATCTCAAAAGCAGTTAGTTGATGTTATATATACTGACTTCAGTAAAGCATTTGACTAAGTGCGACACTCGTTGCTCATCTATAACCTGATCTTCTTGGTCTTCCACCTAATTTTCTACGTTGGATCTCTTCATACCTAGATCACAAAGGGTAATGTCCTGGCTGGTAATCTCTGACGTCATTGGTGTTACCTCAGAAGTCCCTCAAGGTAGCCACCTAGGCCTGGTTCTGTTCTTGCTTCTTATAAACAGTATTTCTACAGATATAAGCTTTCCAAAATTTTAATGTATGCAGATGATGTAAAGCCTTATAAATCGAACATTTCAATTAAAGAAAGGTCTTTGCTACAATCAGAATTAAACAGCATGGCTTACTGGTGTAAAGTAAATCGCATGCCTCTAAATCTTAAGAAATGTAAAGTAATGTGCTTCTCGCGAAGAGCTGTTCATCCCTCTTCTTATACAATAGGTAACCAAAACCTGGAACAGGAATACAATTTTGTGGACCTTGGTGTCACAATGCATCCTAAGCTTAATTTTAATCTTCACATTAATGTGACAGTCAACGAGACTAAAGGTGTACTTGCATTGGTGAAACGATGGTCAAAAGAATTTTGTGACCCTTATATTACTAAAACCCTGTTTACAATATTAGTTAGACCGATTCTGGAATACGGTTCAGTGGTTTAGAATTCAAGGTATCAAATTTACTCAGACAAGATAGAATCAACTCAAAAACAATTCCTGCCATTTTCTTTAAGAAATTTCCGGTGGGATTCTCAATATTACCTTCCGCCTTATACGAGCCGATTAAAACTTATTAATCTTCCTACACTTTCCAGTCGCAATCAAATGCTTGGTGCAATTTTTATAGTTAAATTACTGACAGGCTCAATTTCAAGTCCGCTTCTTCTGGGTGAAGTTAGCCTTAATGTTCCCTCCCGGGTATCAAGACACTATTGTCCCCTATTTCTGAAAGCTTGTAAAACTAATTTTGAATTGCACGACCCACTCCGTTGCTTATGCCAGGATTTACTGGTTCCGTGCGTCATGCGGACTGCGCCCCTTATTCGGATGGGCGGGAATGGAAGGTAAACCCCGTTGGGATTATTATTATTATAAATTTAGGTCCTGACGTGGTTATGTGAGCATAGTTTTTTAAGAAACTACTTATTTCTTGCAGAACTACTCAGTTCTGAACTTTCGTGTGCTTCAGGCGTTTCAGGCACAGGAACCTCCCCGGATAAGGGAACAGACATGGGAAGAATCTTCCAATTGAACTCCGTATCTGTTCTCCCAACAAGGTCTTCTAAATTCGCAACTAGGCGCCTTAAAGTATTGCACCACTTTAACGTCTTGGCTCTTGTCACAAGCAATGCAACGCTCGTAGTTCCTGCTCCTTTTCATTTTTGTACATTTATCTATAAATGGATGTGGTCGAAAAGCAAAAAAATTCACGCAATTCAAAACTACCTCACAGCACGTAATTGAATTTTTAATGAATAAGTAAGAAAGTCTAAGTTCGGGCAGAGCCGAACATTAAATACCCGGNAGCAATGCAACGCTCGTAGTTCCTGCTCCTTTTCATTTTTGTACATTTATCTATAAATGGATGTGGTCGAAAAGCAAAAAAATTCACGCAATTCAAAACTACCTCACAGCACGTAATTGAATTTTTAATGAATAAGTAAGAAAGTCTAAGTTCGGGCAGANACTTCAGGCGTTTCAGGCACAGGAACCTCCCCGGATAAGGGAACAGACATGGGAAGAATCTTCCAATTGAACTGCGTATCTGTTCTCCCAACAAGGTCTTCTAAATTCGCAACTAGGCGCCTTAAAGTATTGCACCACTTTAACGTCTTGGCTCTTGTCACAAGCAATGCAACGCTCGTAGTTCCTGCTCCTTTTCATTTTTGTACATTTATCTATAAATGGATGTGGTCGAAAAGCAAAAAAATTCACGCAATTCAAAACTACCTCACAGCACGTAATTGAATTTTTAATGAATAAGTAAGAAAGTCTAAGTTCGGGCAGAGCCGAACATTAAATACCCGGCGCAAGTATTAAATATAAGTTGTCCACCTTTCCGAAAGCTACCGCTACATGATAAGCCGTGGTGTATACATTTTAAGTAAACTACCGTCCTTAAATTTCGAAATATTGAAATTTCAAGCATTTCTGAAATTTACCGTTATATGAAAAGCAGCCATAATTTTAGTCCGATTTCAACAATATTCAACGGTTTGCTTCTATGTGTGCAAGCACAATAACCATACCGAGTTTAGTACAAATTGCTAGAACGGTTAGCGAGATACATATATGTTATCATAAGTGGGCGGTGCCACGCCCATTTTCCAAAAATTTATCATAAACGTATTTCTTGGTAAAGAATTGTTGCAACCATGAATTTTGAATAAATTAGCTTTAATATTTACTGATTTATCGAGGATTTCGTATTTCTCTAAATTACCATTATATGGGCCATTATAGGGCCAACAACTGTGCCAAGTTTAGAAGAAATTGGTGCAGCGGTTACCAAGATATACACATGTAACCATAAGTGGGCGTGG
>NW_016161832.1:0-34558 GCF_001687245.7 Rhagoletis zephyria | reverse complement strand
CATTTATGTATACATTTGTCTATATCTATCTCGATTCGTTTTGGCTGTTATAAACAACCGCTATGTGAACAAAGATATAATGATATAATACCCTTCTGTACAAATACGCTCGGGTATAAAAATAGAAAATCCCAACTTGAAAAGGGTTAAAAGCAGGCATGAGCAGAGAACCAGCACATTCTCAAAGAGCGTAACCGTCGCGTGTACGTATACAAGCAAGAGCGTAATGATGAGAACGCGACATCATTCAAAACCCTGTAGGGAAACCAAAAACTGGTGAACCAAATTATAGTTCCGTACTAGATCTTTATCGCCAGAAATGAGCCAGTCCGATAGTAACTACATCGCCAACAGTTCAAAAGCAGAGAGCCGTGTTACTTTAAAAAAAAAACAAGTAAGAAAGTCTAAGTTCGGGCGGAGCCGAACATTAAATACCCGGCGCAAGTATTAAATATATGTTTTTTCACCTTTCCGAAACCTTCCGCTAGATGGTAAGCCGGGGTGTATCAATTTTGAGTAAATTAGCGTCCTTCAATTTCGAAATATTGAAGTTTCAAGCATTTCTTAAATTTACCGTTATATGAGAATCGGCCGTTATTTTAGTCCGATTTCAATAATTTTCAACGTTTTGCTTACACGTGGCAAGTACAATAACCATACCGAGTTTGGTACAAATTGGTAGAACGGTTACCGATATACATATATGTGATCATAAGTGGGCGGTGCCACGCCCATTTTCCAAAATTTTACCATAAACGTATTTCTTGGTAAAGAATTGTTGCAAGCATCAATTTTGAATAAATTAGCTTCAATATTTACTGATTTATCGAAGATTTTGTATTTCTCTAAATTACCGTTATATGGGATGTGGGCGTGGTTATTGTCCGATTTTTTAAATTTTCGGCCATTTAGTATGCTGTACCAAGGCCAACAACTGTGCCAAGTTTGGAAGAAATTGGTGCAGCGGTTACCAAGATATACACATGTAACCATAAGTGGGCGTGGCTACGCCCATTTTCCAAAAATTTATAATATTCTTATTTTTCGTCTAAAAATCATTGTAAATATCAATTTTGAGTGAATTATCTTCAGTAGTTACTAAAATATCGCAGTTTTCGTATTTCTGAAAATTACCGTTATATGGGAGGTAGGCGTGGTTATTGTCCGATTTTGCCCATTTTCAATACCATCCGTCCTACGCCCGAAAGAAGTACACGTACCAAGTTTCGTTAAGAGATCTTAATTTTTACTCGAGTTATCGTGTGGACAGACGGACGGACAGACGGACGGACAGACAGTCACCGCTTAATCGATTTCTCTTTTCATTCTGATCATTTATGTATACATTTGTCTATATCTATCTCGATTCGTTTTGCCTGTTACAAACAACCGTTATGTGAACAAAGTTATAATACCCTTGTGCACAAGTGCGCTCGGGTATAAAAAAAACAATGTAATTTTTAGAAATCTATATCTAAAATGACGAATTTAGAACTGGTTCAAAACTATAGGAAAAGGGATGCAGAACGAACTAGATCTCATATGGCGAATTTTGAACTATGTAGTTCGGAACTACCGAAAAAGGGATGCTGCGGGGGGCTTGTTTACTTTACATAGATTTTTGACTGGCGGGTTTTTCGTTCAAATACGCTTTCAGTCTGCACTTCGCATATGCTTTTTCTTAGTTTGGTAATACAAAACTAAAATTTGTGTTAACATTTTAACATTTTGGGACCTTCTGGAATGTACCCAATAACTTCAAGCACCTCTGCAAATTCATCTACAGCCAAAGTTATGTAAGCGTGTTTTCAAATGCCCGATTTAATTTACATTCATTCAATCAAATTTGATTTCAGATTGAAAACACATTTCTTTGTAAATAATTAAAAGTCGCTACCGTGGTAAAACCAAAAAGACTGTTTGAAAACAACTTGATACTTTTTACGTCTGTTAGCCCGAACACAATGAAAACGACGAGCTACGGACTACAGCTGTCAAATTATTTTAACACGTACTCTTATGTAGATAATTATTTTGGCGACGACCGGGCTACGCGACGGCTGTGGCTGTAGCCAGAGAATAGATCTCTATTTCTATTTTTCCGGCGACAGATAAGGTTCTTCCTCTTCTTTTATGTCAAACTCATACAAATTCATGATGTCGCTGCCGCGTTCAAAAAAATCATGTCGCCATCGACAAAGCGTTTAGATAATGAAGATAACAAAGTGGAAGCTGTGGCCCGTAGCTCGTCGTTTTCAATGTGTTCAGAACTTGTCGATTTTATAACTGGTTCGGAACTATAGAAAACGGGGTTCCAAGCGAACTAGATCCCATCTGTCGAATGTGGGGCTGTTTCTGAACTATAGAAAAGGTAATATGGGGGACAATTTCCAATTCCTATGACATCGGCGTGTTATATTCGCCAGTTGTTTGCATGCAAAAGAGATTTATCGCGAACTAGTAGTGGGTCTAAATCTACTAGAAGCACACCAGTTCAGAACTAGAGATTTTCTCCACAGGGAATTAATTAAGCACACCAACACATTCTCACGTTTAGCTAACGCTTGTTTGTGATAGTGCATGCGCCTGGTTAAATGTTATTCGCCATTTGACATTAAAGACGGTGTTCAAAAGAGAGGAAATGTCAAAATCACTTCTACCTTATTTAATATTTAAAGTTGAGGAGCGAAACTGTTATACTTCGTCAAAAGTCTCATTCGGGGACCCCAGCATTGTGTTGTGTATGTCAATACCTACATACCTTCGTTGACTCATTTACCAGAACCATTGCCCGCTTTACTTTACGTTGAATTTATGTTGCCCAACGAATCTCACCCATTTTGTGCTGTTGCAGCCAGCGATTGCAGAACAAACATTTCTTAAAATTTAAAAAGTAAAAATTTCACTACTAAAAATTTTAAAATGTTCCTAAAAATTTCAAAGAAATTTGGAAAAGAAATAGCACTTTTTGTTTTTAGGAGTAGGGTGGGAGTGTCATTGATAAACTTAGAGTGAGAGAAAGTTTTTCTTACAAAACCTTTCATTATTGAATCATGGATCTGCCTTATTTGAAAAGCATCATTGTTGCCCACATTAAAAGGTTTACTGCTAGGGAAAAGGGATATTTCCATACCCGATATGCCATGTATGTATGCGTATTTTTTTTAAACAAACCTTCTTGCAGAGATCTTATTTAATTTGCAAAAGCCAACAAAATATTTGCTTAGTAAATGAATTCTAAATTTGTATGGCTCACTTAATTTCAAACGTGTTTTATTTTGCTAAGAAAAATTATAAAAATTAAATTGAGCGAAAACAAAAAGCAAAGCAAAATTAATATAAAAGAATCAACATTGAACTATGTCAAAATGAAAATAAGGGAGCACGAATTTCGATGTGAAGCAAAACTCTCTGGGAAGACAATACCTGTAATAATTGTACCTGCTACCCAATGACTAATATTTTAATTGTTTTTTTTTTTTTATAAATTGATGTAGGGAGTTGTAATTCGATGAAATCCATCATATGAATCAAAAAATTAATTTTGAATTTTTTATTAGCATTATTGCAAAAAAGGCAAAACAAAATNTCATATGAATCAAAAAGTTAATTTTGAATTTTTTATTAGCATTATTGCAAAAAAGGCAAAACAAAATAGGGAAAAAGGCAAGAAAAGGCACTAGGTATTGCAAAAAAAGCAAAATAGGGCACTAAAAAAGACAGAAAATACGAAGAACAATCAAAAAATACATTTCTTTTAGAAATGTTTATATTACAAGTAAAAAGAAAAAATCTATGAACTAGTTTCATTATATGAAAAACAAGCGGGCCCATGCGCAGTCTGCGCAGACAGAAATACACAGTAAACTCATCGCTCTTTGTAGCCACAGATAGAAGCAGACTGTTCTAATAGTTCGCGGAAATAATTATTCTTATAAACACCTAATTTTTATTATACATATGTATATTACAAAGCATTAATGAGATTTATAGTACATCAGAACTTATACATGTTAGGTACATACATACATAAAAACATATTACAAACTGACTGATATATGAGTGTCATGAGTTGAGGGAAACATGGTGTCACTTTGTATACAAAATTGGAGGAGAAAATATATTCTGAATCAACTTTTTGATTAAATGTTTCTTTAACAGAAACAATAATATCTGAGAATCGTCTTACTCTAGTTTAAAACAAAATGGTCCTCTACCCGGAATATTGGCAAGTTCACAAATGCAAGACCGTTGTTAAATTTACGGATATTCTCCAGCTCACCGCGGACATAAATTGGTGGTAAACTCACCTTGCTCTTGTGGCAACAACAGATGGATGCAGTATTATCAGCTGCCTCGCCTGGATAAAGTTTAGCTAAGCAAAACTCACATATCTTCTCCATGCGTTCAGCACAATTTAATTCTGTCTCATCGTCTTTAAGGAAGAGACGTGCACCGCAATACGTCTTTGGTAGCTTTTCTTGCCGCCTCCTTGCACTGACATCTTCACTTAATCGCTGAAAATATGATGGCACCAAAACACTACTTAATTGGGCAGTGAATTTTGGCCTTTGTACGGCCCGTTGTTTCTGCCTTTNTAGGGAAAAAGGCAAGAAAAGGCACTAGGTATTGCAAAAAAAGCAAAATAGGGCACTAAAAAAGACAGAAAATACGAAGAACAATCAAAAAATACATTTCTTTTAGAAATGTTTATATTACAAGTAAAAAGAAAAAATCTATGAACTAGTTTCATTATATGAAAAACAAGCGGGCCCATGCGCAGTCTGCGCAGACAGAAATACACAGTAAACTCATCGCTCTTTGTAGCCACAGATAGAAGCAGACTGTTCTAATAGTTCGCGGAAATAATTATTCTTATAAACACCTAATTTTTATTATACATATGTATATTACAAAGCATTAATGAGATTTATAGTACATCAGAACTTATACATGTTAGGTACATACATACATAAAAACATATTACAAACTGACTGATATATGAGTGTCATGAGTTGAGGGAAACATGGTGTCACTTTGTATACAAAATTGGAGGAGAAAATATATTCTGAATCAACTTTTTGATTAAATGTTTCTTTAAAAGAAACAATAATATCTGAGAATCGTCTTACTCTAGTTTAAAACAAAATGGTCCTCTACCCGGAATATTGGCAAGTTCACAAATGCAAGACCGTTGTTAAATTTACGGATATTCTCCAGCTCACCGCGGACATAAATTGGTGGTAAACTCACCTTGCTCTTGTGGCAACAACAGATGGATGCAGTATTATCAGCTGCCTCGCCTGGATAAAGTTTAGCTAAGCAAAACTCACATATCTTCTCCATGCGTTCAGCACAATTTAATTCTGTCTCATCGTCTTTAAGGAAGAGACGTGCACCGCAATACGTCTTTGGTAGCTTTTCTTGCCGCCTCCTTGCACTGACATCTTCACTTAATCGCTGAAAATATGATGGCACCAAAACACTACTTAATTGGGCAGTGAATTTTGGCCTTTGTACGGCCCGTTGTTTCTGCCTTTGGTTCCGCATACATTCCCCAGCTCGTTGCAAATAGATCTGACGTTGTTGCATATCTTGGTTTATTGGAAGGCAATTACGTTTTTTGCGATCAGCTGACACTCCCATTCACTTTTTTCGAGGCATTATTATGCGTAATTATATTAAATTGAATCCTATAGTAGTAAAAATGGTGATTACGATCATAATACCAAACACCAATATGCTTATCATAACAATAATACTCGTAATAAATGTATTGCTTAGCAGTTCTCATAAAAGAAATATCCGAACATTTTCCCGACAGGGTAGCCACAAACAATATGGGCTGTAAATAAGATTGTGATGCGAAATTTACAAAAAATACCATAATACCAATATACATATGAACGTACTTACCGTATCTACAATTTACGCGAGAAATATATTTCTCAGCTTTTATCATAAGAGGAATAAGTGAATATTTTTAACTGACAGCGCAGACTGCTACAATTCTTATTATTGAAATTCCTATTATTTGGATTACAGTTATGTTCAAGCTTGAAGTCACAATAGCACAGTATTTTGAAGTTAAGTGTTATTATGGTGATGCCACAGATGGCGCGCTTTAACCGCTTCGTTCATGTACGAATTGTGTGGTTTATGTTGCAGAATTGAGTAAGAATTCGTGAATGATTTCATGAAATCATGAAAACTAAAAAAAAAGCGGCATAAATATTTAGCAGCTATCAATACTAATCAAAAGTTTTGAAAAAAATGTTATTTGTAACTTTTTATTTTTATAGTTAATATTTAAGTGTTTTCTGATATTATTTTAGACATATAATACTATTGGGGGAAAATAGTGTATTTAAAATTTTTATAAAGAAATCATGTTTTCTTGATGTTGTATTTAGAAGTAAAGATATATACGTATATAAATATATATAAGAACTGAGGAATACAAAAAAAAAAAAAGATCCATCAAGCTACGTGGCTGTCTCCGGATCGAAAAACGAGAAACCAAATCGATCATGTGGTGATAGACGGAAGGCACGGATAGCACGGAAGGCTGGTTTTTATCATCTTTTGGCCATTCTACTTTCTTAATGTTGCGATTGCCGGCTTCATTATCGAGCCTCAAAAGTAACTCGTCTAAACAAGTTGTTTCGTTAACATTCGCAAAATTAAATAATTCTTGTTTATTGTGTTTTAAATGTGCACATATTTTAATATTTGAAATTTTGTTATTTTTATCGTATACAAAATGCGATACTATCGCGGTATATTTTTAGAAAAATTATATGAAAATTTATCGTAAACTTGTACTGTAGGGCTGTCCGTGTAGTTGTTTTCGTTCTATAATTCTATCGTTTTTGTCATAGATCGCGTTTTCATAGCTAAAACATGTTTTGTCGAGTCTTTTAGTTCGTTAATGGTAATGCGTGAAAGTGCGTCTGCTCCCACGTTTGATTTACCTTATATGTATTCAATTGTAAAGTCGTATTCTGACATTTCTAGCCGTATTCTAGCAAGTTTTGAAGACGGGTCCTTCATATTGAAAAGATACACTAAGGGTCGATGGTCAGACTTCACCTTAAAGAGAGTGCCGTAAACATCAGGTCGAAACTGCTTAATAGCAAAATATATAGCTAAAAGTTCTAGTTCTATAATAGGTTTATTTTGTTCTGCTTTGTGGAAAGATTTAGAAGCGAAACATATTGGTAAGTCGTTGCCATTATGATTTTGGCTTAATATAGCACCGCACCCGTTTTTCGAAGCATCTACTCTTATTAAAAATTCCTTAGTGAAATCAGGATATTGCAAAAGTTTAGGAGATATTAAGGCTAATTTTAAGTGTTGAAATACAGCTTCACAAGCGTTGTCCCATAAGAATTCGACATTTTTTCGACTCAGTCTATTTAAGGGTGCTGCCAGCGACGCAAAGTTAGGTATGAAGCGTCTGCAACAATTTGCAAGCGCAACGAATCGACGAACAGCGTCTTTATCTGAGGGTTTTGTATACTTTTTTATTGCGTTAATTTTTGAATCGTCTGGCAGCAGTCCCTTTTCTGAGCACTTGTACCCTAAAAATGTTACCTCAGAACGAAGAAAATTGCATTTTGTTGGGTTTAGCTTGAGATTAAACTTTCTGCAAGTTTCGAACACTTTAGCTAGATTTTTTAAATGGTGCGCCTCACTAGAACCTATAACTATGACGTCATCAACTTACAAAAAAGCTTGATTTGGAGAAATGCCTGAAAAGGCTATTGACATCATTCGAGAAAAAGAATTCGGTGCTACATTTAAACCGAATGGTAAAACTTTCCAGCGAAAAGCTCCCTTGTCAGTGCTGAAAGATGTTATATCTCGCGAGTTTTTATGCAATGGAATTTGATGGAAACCAGAAAAGAGATCTAAAGTCGAAAAGTATTTTGCTCGACCAAGGTTGTCTAATATGTCGTCCACACGTGCTAGTGGAAATTTGTCAGCGATAAGCTTTTTATTAACCGCCCTAAAGTCAACGCCCATGCGGTACGATTTTTGGCCGGATGGATCTTTTTTTGGTAATAAAATCAATGGACTGTTATAATTAGAGGAGCTTGGTTCGATTAAGTCATTTCGCAGTAAAGTATCGACTTGTCTATTTATTTCTTCACGTTGTGAGTACGGCAAACGATAGTTTTTGATATAAACGGGAGTCTTGTCATTCAGTCGAAGTTTCTGTTCATAAAAGTTATTGAGTGTCATAAGGTCTGTTTTTAAGGCAAATACATCTGCGTATTGTAAACATAATGCGAGCAATTTGTTTTTAGCATATTTTGGCATTTGTTTTTGTAAAATTAACTTTAGTTCCTCTAAAAGTTTTGTCTCTTTGGAAGTTTCGTTTATTTTGTAGACATTATAGTTACTTATATCCTCAGCTTTGATGTTATAGTTTCGAACGTGTTTTACCTCGTCCGTATTTATTACTGTTAAAATTGGATTTTTAGTGTCAACGACGCATTTTGCGGTGAAAACACTAGAACAAAGCTCGTGAGAGTCTACGAAAACAGGGGTTTTGGAATTAGTCAATTTAAATAAACGAAAAACTTCACATCTTGGAGGAATTACTAAAGTGTCGGTATTTGAACCGTGCAAAATTGCTATTTTAGTGCTTTCTGTCCCAATGCCGATACTTATACTGTCATTTGCGTAGTTAATAATACATCTGTTCGTCTTTAAAGAGTCCTTGCCTAGTATGCCGTCAGAAGGTATATTAAAACTGTCATCTAATATCTGTCATCGAATATTTGAAAAAGAGAAAAAAAATTAAAATAAAAATAAAAAATTATGAAAATTCCAAAATCTGACTCATGCCTAATGTTGCAAAGAATCGAAGAAAATATTTTTGTAAAAACTTTAAATTGTTTAGAAGTTATGTTTCAAAAAAAAAAAAGTATTAGTATTTGCACATGACTGTACCACTGAAGCTGAAATTCCATAAGAAAAAACAGTAACATATACATATGCATAGATAAAAATGTCCGTGTTGTTTAATAATGAAAATTTGAATATAATATTATAAATGTATGTATATAATACAAATGAAAATTATATGAATGTATGTATGTAATACAAGTGAAGTACAGTAGGTATTTAAAATTTTGTTTGAGAATACAATCCAAAGTTTCAGAAAATATTTAAGTTGTAAAAATTTTAGCAAAGTTTTAAAGGAATATAATGCAAAGTTTTGAATTTATTATAAAATGTTTGAATTTAAGAAAAATATAATGGTGTTTCACAAATAGTACGTCATCCCTAATGTGACCAACCGTACTTCTTTCGGAAGTACAGTACTTCTTTTTTCGCTCTTGTATTTCGTACTTCGAAGTACAGTCAAATGTACTTCTTTGCGATATTTTGTACTTCAATAGGGAGATTCTGCAACCAGTCAGCGACAATTTCCGGATTGCTAGGATATAAATGTGTTTGCGTCAAAAAGTACGATAGCGATTCGAAAATTGTTGCTAACTGGTTACAGAATCTCCTCCCAGGTCCTGTACTTCTCCGATCTTCTGAACTATCGTCACATGGCCTGGACGATAAATTCGTTCAAACCATTAAAGTCGCCGGGGACCGATGGCATCATACCTGCGAAGCTGCAAAGGCCTCTGAAGGTGTCGTGCAATTGGTTTGATCCTATTTATGCGAACTGCGTAAGGACCGGGTACATCCACAAGGTTTGGAAGATAGTCAGTTTTGTGTTCATCCCGAAGGCGGGAAAAGGCTCTCGTTTCCCCTGTTTTGCTAAAAACGCTAGAGAGACTGATAGACCTGTACATAAGAAATGCGATTCCTGGTGACTGTCTTTCAAGAGCTCAATATACTTATTGCAAGAAAAGGTCGGTGAATACCGCCCTGCACACATTGCTAAAGTGCTCAGAGGAAGCCTTCACGCATGAAGATTATGTAGTAGAGGTCTTCGATATCGAAGGAGCCTTTAACAATGTCACTCCAGAAGCAATAGTCAAGTATATTCATAATCTAGGGATGAAACCAACCTAATAAGCTTACTTCGTGACAGAACAGTCGCGGCGGAGCGGGGGAGCGTCTGCAATCAGTGCAGAGCCCACAAGGTGGTGTTCCCTCTCCCCTGCTCTGGATTGCGGTTGTAAACGACCTTCTAGAGGAATTGGAAAAAGTGGGCTGTCGGGTGATCGCCTATCTAGATGATGTGGAAGTTTTGGTTACGGGACGATTTTTATACACCCTTTTTGATCTGGCTCAAGGTTACCTGAACCAGGTAACTAGGAGAGCGAACAACGGCGGCTGTCGTAGAAGCCTAACATTGTGGAGAGGGTAGGAAAGGCGTCGGTTGCCTTGTACTGCTGTAGGGGAGCTATCGGTAAAAGGTGGGGTCTCCCGCCCAAATTAGTTCATTAGCTTTAGGAAACCAGATTTATGCCTATATTGTCTCAAGGAGCTCTTGTCTGGTGGAACTCACTACAGAAGGCTACACTTGTAAAATAAGAATTAGTGGAGCACTTGGAACCACACATACACTGGCCCTTAACATGCATATGTTGAACCCGCGTATATTGCAAACAGAATTATCACAGTACGAACCGCTATTCGGCTAAGGGAAACCGGGTCCTTTTGTGACAAAAAAAGGAAAAGAAGACGTTTCCCTGCATACGTTACCTCTCAAGGGCTAGTGATGGGGTTTCTGATATGCCATTGTGCGGTTGGTATTCATGCGGTGAGACTAGGAATTTCGGCTGATCCTTTTGTATCAACTTTCAAGAGGAAGATGGAGTGGAATCATCTCCACACTTTCTTTTAGACTGGACGCATTTTGGCTCGCACTTCTGAACACACACTGAGCTCTCAGCGATCGAAATTAGCCGCATTCGATATTTCGTAATCGGCTCGCGGTGTTAACTTAGCCCAACGTAACCTGTGCTTCTTTCAGCTATGAAATAGTTGGTCACATTAGTCATACCCAAAAGCTGAAAACCGCTACTCGTTGATGTTGACTCGTTGATGTTGACTCGTTGATGTTGTTGTTGCTGCAAATGTTGTAGTCGTCTTCTGTGTAGTTGCTACGCAGATATCGCGCCTTGGCTTACCGATATATGTATGTATGTATGCATTTGGCGTTAGGTGGCGTGCTGATATATGCCGTTGTAACGGAGCTACAGTGTTTTTGGCGTTATCTAGTGGCGTGGTCTTGTGCGCCGTTAGGTGTTATATTTTGGAGGTACAGTCGCGCATTAACAGGTCCCAAGTGTTTTTGTTTTTATTATTTTTTTTTTGATTTTAATACAGTTTTGCCTTATTTTAGTTCTTACACTTGATTAAGTTTTACTGAGTTTGCTCTTTTATATTTGTTTACTGTACCACCAGCCACTGATTTTATTTTACTTAAAAAGCCACTTTAGCCACCAGCCACTGCACTTTCTCGCATTTTCTATTTAATTTGTCTTTGAAACTTTGGTACTACCGATTTTTTGTTTTTAGTTTTTGTAATATATTTTAAAATGTTGGTACAACCGATTTTTTTGGATTTTTGAGTTTTTTGTATTTTTTTGTAAATTTTCTAGTTTTTATATTTTTTTGTAATTTTTATTTCATTTAAGTTCATTTTAATTTTCTTTTGTATGTTTTTCGTCACATACATATGTATTTTGAGTTTTCTTATAATTTTAAGTTTTATTTTATTTTTTTTCTTTATAGCTGTTTAAACTTTACCACCACCGAAAAAAAGTTAAAGTTTTGTTAAAACCAATTTAATTCAGTTAATTTTTGTATTTAGAATTTATGAATTTTTTATGTTACATTTTATGATAAACTTTTAGTTTCGTTTTTGTAGATGGCCGCCATTTTGTAGGACGGACCCACGGTCGCCATGTAAAGTGGTCTTTCCACTTTAATTAACCGTAGCGTACCTCTTCGCTAGGAACTGTGGCGCCCTGGTGCTCCGCCGGCGCGGCTGCCGGCCAACGTTCCATTTGGTGGAGCCCTAGCGCTCCGCTGGGGGTGCTGTACAAAACCGGTGAATGGTGGAGCCCTAGCGCTCCGCTGGGGGTGCTGCATGAACGCCTTTAATTAGATAACTTACGGGGTGCTCCTGCGGTACTTTGGTGCTCCTTAGGTGCGATAGCACCGACCGGTGCCGAACTCACCAAAATGCACCTGCTGGGCGCTAGTTGACCGACTTCAAATTTTATTTTAATAAAAAGGCAGAACTTGACGGAGCTAAGGTACACGAGCGAATACCGCCAATTTATTTTTCACTTTCTCACTTAAGCCTAGCAGCTGTCATACATATGACAGGGTCGCATTCTAATATCGTAAATTCTTAGTTCTTAAATTTACTAGATTAGCCTAGGGCGTATTCATATAAGGTAGTTTGTAGTAATTCAGTAGGGTTGCAAATTGTATGCTTTTATCGCATTACAGTATTATCGAATATAAGCCCTGGATATGTAAAATATATGTGAAATATATACAAAATTTATTTCAAAGTATACAAAAAATAAAACTACCTGCGTAAAGTCAATTGACCTTGTTTCCGTTGATCTTATTACCTGTCACAATAAAGACTTGAATGAGTACATAACATAAGGCCATATGTCTCCAATGGAAAATATTGATTTTGATATGCCAAATTACTTTATCCCGCATCAGTGTGTCTAAAGACCCGATGCCGCAACTACCAAGTTATGCGTAGTTTTCGATGCGTCATGCAAAAGTTCGACACAAGTTTCACTAAATGAACCTTTGATGGTTGGCCCAACTATTCAACCAGAATTATTCAGTGTACTAATACGCTTTCGTTGTCGCAAATGGGCCACAACCGCAGACGTTACTAAATGTACCGCCAAGTAGCCATTATTGACGATGATAAGAGATTTCAGCTAATTCTGTATAGAGAAAGCCCAACCAATCTAATTCAAAAGTATTGCCTGAATACAGTAACGTACGTGACAACGCCCGCTCCATTTTTAGCTATTCGATGTTTTAAAGAGTTGAGTGTCATATATTCAGACCAATATCCACTCGATTGTAGGGTAATCCGAAATGAGTTTTATGTAGATGATATGCTTATCTTATGCCGACAACATACAAGAGTTGATACAAATTCAAGAAGAGCTCGTTACGATTTTAAGTGTAGGAGGATTCAGCTTGGCAAAATGGCACTCCAATTATCCAAATTGCAAAATGAAGAGGAGGAGAAATCGTTGGAAGCGGACGAAACCAGCACAGTTAAGGCGCTCGAAGTCACGTGGTCTCCGAAAAAAGACAAAATAAAATTTAAAATCGACCGAACTCCACTTGAAATAAAAGTAAGATGGTATTACCAAAGCAGCAGTATTTTAGCCTCGGGGATTCTTAAAGTCATAATGCTTAAAATTTGTCAGAGGCATTTTTGTTTTTGAACTTCTGCTGTCAACTTATTATAAGAATTCGCCTTGGAATAAATACTAATTCTTTATAAAACAATAAAACATTCAACGAAAAACGTATAAATATGTATGTAGCACATAAAATTGGGCCCAAATCATGGCATCCGTGATCAAATGAAACACGATTCGAATCAATTGAAACAAAATAACTTGTTTCTCTCAAATACATTTTGAACTGAAACAGCTAACTCGCTACCAAAAGCCGTAGTCTCAAAAAGAAAATTTCGATTCGCATCTGAGTCCATCACGGATGCCTTGACCCAGGCGCTGCTGCATTAAACAACAATTACTCTGCACTTCAAATTTTTTTTATTAAAATTAGTTTTGAAATGCTTGAATTTTTCACACCATTGGTTTCGCAGTCTCCCACAAAAAACGTATTGCAAACGAAAAATATTTCCATAAACTGTTGATAGAGATGCAATTTCACTTTTAAATTGGTTAGGGTCAGAGTTAGCTTTTCATTTTAATTTAAGATTCGTCCGATGGCAAAATATGGACATACATTTACACTGCGATCTCTTTGCTTTCTTTCCGGAAAATAGTGGTAGATTTTTAGCCTTTGTTGGTAAAAATGGTAGAAAATAAAACAGAGCTACAAAGTTGGTAGATCTACAAATAAATTGGTAAAGTCCCAGCACTGGTACCACGACTAGTAAATATGTTGTCCAATGAAAGTATACAAATTCATGGCTTCTGTGATGCTTCCCAACGTGCTTATGGTTGTTTTTTATATATTCGAAGAACACATGATAATGTTGTTACATCGCGACTGTTGACTGCCAAATCTAAAGTGGCGCCGTTAAAAACCAAAAGCCTCCCCCATCTCGTACTTTGTGCCGCCTTGTTACTAACAGAATTATACAAAGTAATTGAGCCACTTGTGCTTTGGTCTGACTCAGAAATAGTGCTTTCTTCTCCTTCTTTTTTTTTGGCGCTGTAACCGCCTAAGCGATTGTGGCCAAGTTGAGCAAAGCACGCCAGTCGTTTCTCTTCTGTGCCAACTTATGAAGATTGGAAACACGAAGTGAAGCCAAGTCCTTCTCCACGTGATCTTTCCATCGCAGTGGGGGCCTCCCTCTTCCTCTGCTACCACCAGCGGGTCCCGAGTTGAATACTTTCAGAGCTGGAGCATCGGTGTCCATTCAAACGACATGGCCAAGCCAGCGGAGTCGCTGTATTTTAATTCGCTGTACTATGTCCATGTCGTTACAAAGCCCATACAGCTCATCGTTCCATCGTCTGCGGTACTTGCCGTCGCCAACACGTAACGGTCCGTAAATCTTTCGCAAAATCTTTCTCTCGAACACTCCAAGTGCCGCCTCATCGGATGTTTTCATTGTCCATGCTTCTGCGCCAAATAACAGCACGGGCATGATGAGCGACTTATAGAGCGGGGTTTTCGTACGTCGAGAGGGGACTTTACTCCTGAATTGCCTACTCAGTCCGAAGTAGCACTTGTTGGCAAGAGTGATTCTGCGTTGGATTTCAATGCTGACATTATTATCGGTGTTAATGCTGGTTCCCAAGTAAACGAAATTCTCTACTTTCTCGAAATTGAAACTGTCAACAGTGACGTGGGTGCCAAGGCGTGAATGTGCTGACTGTTTGTTTGATACCAGGAGGTACTTCGTCTTGTCCTCGTTTACCACCAGACCCATTCGCTTTGCTTCCTTACCCATCTTGGAAAATGCAGAACAGACTTCGCGGTTTTTAATACCGCTGTCAGCGGCATAACCAGCAATTGCACGCTCTTGTAGTAAAATGTTCCTGAGCGGTTGAGTTCTGCAGCTATTACTATCTTCTCCAACATCAGATTAAAGAAGTCACATTAAAGGGGGTCGCCCTGTCTGAAACCCCGTTTGGTGACAAACGGCCCGGATAGGTATTTCCCAATTCTGACGGAGGTGGTGGTATTGCTCAACGTCAGTTTACACAGCCGTATGAGTTTTGAGGGGATGCCAAATTCAGACATAGCGGCGTAGAGATAACTCCTTTTAGTGCTGCCATAAGCGGCGTTAAAGTCGACAAATAGGTGGTGAGTGTCGATCCTTTTCTCGCGGGTCTTTTTCAAGATTTGGCGTATTGTGAACACCTGGTATATGGTGGATTTTCCAGGTCTAAAGCCACACTGATAAGGCCCAATCAGTTCATTGACGGTGTCAGTCGGTCAGTCTTTCACACATTACGCTCGATAACACCTTGTAAGCTATGCTTAGAAGGCTGATCCCGCGGTAATTGGCGCGAATGGCGGGGTCTCCTTTCTTGTGGATTGGGCAGAGCACACTTAAGTTCCAGTCGTCGGTCATACGTTAACCTGACCATATTCTGTACAAGAGGTGATGCATGCACCTTACCAACTCCTCGCCGCCGTACTTGAATAGTTCAGCTGGCAGGCTGTCAGCTCCAGCAGCTTTGTTGTTTTTCAGCCCCGTCATCATCGACTGCGGGATCGGGTTCTTCCTCTCCACAACTCTCCGTGCCGCTACCATTTAGTAGGGCGGACAAGTGCTTCCTCTATAACATACAGGAGTACGCCCTGCTCTTGAAAGCTTCTGTAAGTCGCCTAACTCTCTGGTAAAATTTTCGGGCATTCATCCTGTCGGCCAGCATTTCCAGCTCTTCGTACTCACGTATTTCGGCCTCTATCTTCTTATTGCGGCAAATATGTCTCGCTTCCCTCTTCAGATCCCTTTACCGGTCCCACATAGCGCACGTTGCACCCGATCGCAGCGTGGCCCTGTAGGCGGCATCTTTTTTCTCTGCAGCTTCCTGACACTCCCCATCGTACCAGTTGTTCTTTCGGGTAGTCCGACTACTTCTTCGGCGGCTGTACTTGATGAGCGGGAAATGTGGTTCCACTGCTCGCATATTTCGGTTTGTTGAAGAGTTCTCTCTGAGAACAGGTGTGAGATTCGAGTAGCGAAAGCGCTGGCTGTCTGTTATGATTGCAGGTGTTTGACGTTAAGCTTTCCTTTCATATTTGGGTGCACATTTTTGCTGCACAGAGGCGGGTGCGTATCTTGGCTGCAACAAGATAGTGGTCCGAGTCGATGTTTGGGCCTCGGATTGTGCGTACGTCTAAAACAATGGAAGCGTGCCTTCCGTCTATCACAATATGATCGATTTGGTTTCTCGTTTTCTTATCCGGAGACGCCCACGTAGCTTGATGGTTCTTATTATGCTTGAACCTAGGACTGCATACTACCATGTCTCGGGCCCCGGCGAAGTCGATCAGCCTCAATCCGTTGTCGGACGTTTCGTCGTGGAGGCTGAATTTTCCGACGGTGGTTCCAACGACCCCTTCTATGCCCACCCTGGCATTGAAGCACGATTTTTATATCATGACGGGGGAAGCGCTCGTACGTGCGCTACAAGCGCTCATATAAGATATCCTTGGTTGCCTCATCCTTCTCTTCCGTCGAAGCCTGGGCGCAGATGAGCGAAGATGTTGGAGAATCTCGCTTTGATGCGGATTGTGGCTAGACGCTCGCCCATCTGGGGGAACGACAGTACTCGGCGACGAAATCTCTCTCCCACCACAAATCAAACTCCGAATTTGCGCTCCTTTACATGGCAGCTGTAGTAGACATCGCAAGGCCCCAGACATTGCTTACCTTGCCCCGTCCAACGCATTTCTTGGATGGCGGTGATATCAGCTTTGTCCTTACGAGGACATCAACCAGCCGGGCAGAGGCACCTTTCCCATTAAGGGTCCGGACATTCCAGGTGCATGCCCTCAAATCTAGTCCTTTAAACCTATGGGGAGGGATTTCCCCCGAGGCTTTGCCGTGCTTCTTCACTGGAAGTGGTTTTTACGTTGGGGGCCCAAACCCGGGATTGAGTATAGCCATGCAGCTGTAACTGCATACCGCAGTCATCGCGGATGTGATATTGAGGATTTAAGGCCCAAGTTTCCTGGTAAAAAATTCGATAAATTGGCCACAAAACAAGTAATTTGTGCTCGAGGAATCGAAGACACAATTAGAGCTAAAAAAGGCGAAAACCACACTAAATCTTGTAGTACAAGATAATATAATTTTAAAAATAATTGATTCTTTGTCTTCCTTTAATAAAATTGTAAGAATTGTACGAATTACAAAATAAGACGCTGACCGCCTTACAAATCTTACGTTGCCATTTTTATTTGTTTCAATTCAAAGTCCGTGTACGAAGAGTCTGTCTCTGACTTATCAACTAGTGCTTTTCTATCTATTCTCAAAAGGTTCGTCGAACGTCGCGGAGTTCCTCAGAAACTATAGTGCGACAACGCAACGAATTTCGAGGGCACCAACGCACGACTTCGAGATCTCGCCAAGCAACTCCAGGACGCTGAAAGGCAGAGCGAAACTGGCGCGTTCGCAGCTGAGTGAGTCATGGAATTCGCGTTCATACGCCCACGCACACCTAACTTCCGCGGGCTATGGGTGGCAGCCATCAAGAGCGCCAAAAATCTTCTTATGCGCGTTATCGGCGACACTACCCTTACCTTCGAGGAGTTGGCCACCGTCTTGGTCGACGTGGAGGCAATACTGAATTCCCGCCCACTCGTAGGAGCAATAGACGATCCCAACGACGCCGAGGCAAAAAACACAGTCGACGTCTTAATAGGGGACTCGCTTATGGCCGTGCCCGAGGCCCACGTATCCACCGAGAAGCTATGCTATTTAGATGGTTGGCAGCGGCTTTCGTCCCTGAAGGCTCGGTTGTGGTCCGCCTTCCAGCTGGACCATATTCTCTATCTGCAGGCGAGAACCAAATGGGACAGGCCGCAACCCAACCTCGAAGTTGGCACCCTCGTGCTGGTGCACAAAGACAATTTGCCGCCCCAAAAATGGCTGTGGGGAAGAGTAGTAAAAACCGCAGATGGTAAAGTGCGCGTTGCAGACGTTAAAACATCTTCCGGGGTCTGTCGTCGCGCCATACAAAAATTAGTAAATTATCAACCTTCATAACTTCATTTATTTTAATTTTTATATGTGCATATACATCATATTTCTGGATATACATATAGAGCTGTTAAAGATATTGTACTAATGATCTTGGATTTGCATTTATATTTGCGGTTACAAATCTTATGCTTGCCACTATAGCAAGATTTCGCAGTTTATTGTTGATGTTGTTACAGATGAATTGAATCATACACTCTAAATTCCTCAACTTTAAGACAGTATTTTTTTAAATAGTGCAGCCGTGCGTGACCGCTGAATATACACTCACACTAGTATATACACATACATATATGATAGTTCATAAGAACTATCTTAGGCTATATACTTTTCTGAAATGAATATTGTAAAAAGATAATCGGACCGGTCAACACCGCTTTTAATTTGCTCGCTCATGTTCTTTTAAAACTTCGCCGTCGGTAGTGATTTTCCTAAAAAGTTTGTAGGTGCGCGTTTTAGTATTTTGCTTTTGGTTGGTAGGAGCATACGACGGCCCTAGAGTTCAATATTTTAATTTCATAAAATTAAGTTTCGGAAGCGCAAACTAGCGCTTCGTCAGAGTATCCAGAGGAGTTGCCCAAGGTTCCGTCCTTGGTCCACTTTTGTGGATCATAGCCCACAATGACGTATTGCGTCTACCCATTCCAAAAGGAGTTAAAACAATTGGCTATTCCGATGACATCGCTTTGGTTGTTAAGGCTAAAGACCTAAATAAGGTGCATATGGCCACAAAAAATGCTTCCAAAATAGTCGGAAGTCATGATATTGACAACGCCTCTGAATCACTTGTTCAAGTGATCAAAGCACTGGTTTCATACTCACGAAACTAACGGCCAATCTTCCGGCCATTTTAGAAAACTTTCCATGCTGCCTGCGTCGACATAAAATGCTGTCACAAAGCGACACATTTTATCCTCTGTCGCAAAACTTTTTGACCCAGCAGGATAGCTGTCGCCAGTGATGATTCAAGCAAAGATTCTGCTTCAAGAACTATGGTTAGATGGCGTTGATTGGAACGAATGCACCAAACTTATATCCTTAGTAAAGTGGCAACAGTTCGCAGAAAATCTGCAAGCCATCTGCCACATCGAAATCCGTCGATGGGTCAATTTCACTCCACGGGTTTTGCGATGCCTCGGAAAAAGCATACTGTGCAGCGATCTACATCCGTGTAGAGGCTGGCAACCAAAGACCGCACCACTGAAGACGGTAAGCTTGCCACGCCTAGAGCTTTGTGGTGCAGTCTCACTCGCGAAACTGGTCGCAACTGTTCGAAAACAGCTCAAATTAGAATCGTGCGCCACATTCTTATGGTCAGATTCTGAGATTGTGCTAGCTTAGCTTGAAAAGCCACCATGTACATGGAAGAAATATGTATCCAATCGTACCTCCTAAATCCGGGAATATCTTCCAACTGCTACATGACGTCATGTTTCAGCGAAGACAATCCAGCCGACCTCGGCACCCGTGGTTGCAAAGCGCAGGACTTGGCAAATTCCCCACTCTGATGGCACGGATCAAAATGGCTCTCTTGCCACATGGAGGCACGGCCACGGTCAAAGGCATGCAGTGCATCTGCACCAGAAAATCGAAATCGACCACTCCGTGTGACTGTGTATATGTTCCGCTTCGTGAGCAATGTCCGCAACAAGTCAAAGGGGTTGGCTACAATCACTAATCCACATCTGACGCATGACGAGTTCCAACACGCCAAAATGCGTCTTAACAAAAAAGTCCTCTTCTTGTTCTCAATCCTTCCTTGGACAAAGACGGACTTCTACGGGTTAAAAGCCGATTTGCACATTCCACGCTATAATGAAAGGCACCCAATAATTCTTCCTACGGAATCGAGGTTCTTCCAGCTGCATTTGGAGATTTTACCAGGGACCGTAAATAACAGTTACTTCTTTCAACAGTTAAACTTGGCCAGATATTTTTAAGTAGAAAATAAAAGTCTTTTCCTAATAATAAAGAAACCAGTTATCCAAATTAAACGAGTTTGGTGTCAACTGAAAGAGGACGTAAATTGCTTTAAAACTGAAATATTTAAACGAGGAAAGCCTGCGGAAAGCCAGCTGTTGAAAAATATTTCCATTACCATAATTACCATAAAACAAACTTTGGGTCAAGTATCACAGCGCACGGTAGTGCGCGCGAGTGACGAAAGCAGCCACAGTAGCATGCTGAAATGACACGCTTATATATACACGAGATTTGGAAGTTTTTATCCAGATGTCCAATCTACATGTTTGAGGCATCGTTGGAAAGGTCCAGGAGAGTGTGTCCACAAAATATATTCAAGCTTCATAAACGATTAACCGGATTCATTAAAACTAGACTAAAGTGTTGCGATACAAGAAATATTTTTTTTGCTTTAGTCGGTTTAAGGGGGTATGTAGATGCACCAAACATATATAGTGTTATTCTATAGGCCAATACCTTTCAAACGATACCTTACATATTAAGTTCCGGCTACTAGTTGGAAAGATATAGAGCTAAATGTGTTTTGGTTCTTGTCTCCACTACGAGATGCTTTGCGATGTGTGTAGCGTCTGTATGTACCTTCATTTAATTTTTTTCAAACTTTCAAGAATTAAAGTACCAAAAAAACTAGGAAGGTTTTCTTCCAGGATATTTCGATTCGTATGCTTTGTAGGCGTGGAAGGTCCTGAAATTCGAAAAAAGGCAATTTTTAAACTACCACTGAGGTCGCACTTCTCATTCCATACCATTGAAGTGGTTATCAGTAGAAGGGTCTTAAAACCAGCTATCTAACGCTGTCTTTTGCGTTTATAAAATATAAATACGTCATAATGTTATGGCCTGAAAACTAAAATTCGAGCTGCTGAAAATAGATATTTCGGGAATTTTCTCAAAAACTGGTCAGTCGATTTTATTCTGAGTTTCCACAAGTCTAGCCCAAAACTTAGCTTTCATCTGGTATATAGCTTATATCTCGGAAAACTCTTGTTGTGGAGATATTACGATTCAAATTGTCTTTTTTAAAAAGAGTCAAATGGTTAAAAATTAACATATTCGTTCCCAAAAAAAGTGGCCATTCCCCAATTGCCACTTAAATCAACATTTCCCTGCAAATCGGGGAATTTCCCGCGAGTTGACAAGGTGAAGGATGCAGCTGTGTTAATCACTTAGTACATGTCTTGGAAACCACAATTTGTGTGTATTTTAAAGTTTTTTTCCGAAATTGTAATATTTTTCACCATTTTAATTGTAGTTATGTACACAGTATTTGGGGTTTATCAATCGCACTTAACCTACCTAGGAAGACGCATGCAATATTACCTACAGTTGTACATAAATATGTGTGTATGAATGCATTTAGTTCACCCAATGTGTCGCTACTACTTACATGAAATGTCTAAATTGCCACTGAGCAAAACTACTTGAGGAAAAGTCATTAGTTAAATAGTACGAGTACAACACCGTACACATGATAGAAGTAAAACTTCTTAAAATAGCACAGGTGTGCGCCCCACACCCGGTAGAAATCTTAACAACAATTAAACTACGTGGCAACCAGGCGAATACAGTTGCTTATTGTATCCAAAGTTGGTACCAAGTTGATACGTTTTTATCATTCCTCATATTTTATTTTTTATTTTTTCGAATACAAACGATATGATCATTCTTTATCGCTTTACTCCGTATTCGAAAAGTTATATGTTTCAATAGGCACATCGATTTGAATACATAATTCAGATTTAGATAACATTTTTAGCAATTTATTTGAGAAAATTAAACATTTAGATTATTGTTTGTATTTTGGTCGATTTTAAATTTGCTACCTCAAAATAATTAAAATCAAATAAAACATCTCCTTGAGGTAAAAATGTCGAGTGACGAAAGCGGAACTAGAAACCCAAATTTTTTTATATCAATTTCGTGACGAGAATTATACGCATTTTTTAACTGGCTTGGAAACGTACGGAAAATCTTTTTTTATTTATTCGGAACGTTGCCAAATTCCGTCTACTGCTAGAAACACACCTTCACCGCTTCACCACCAATTTAGTCGTCGCTGGAAAGAAGACTACCTCAAGGATCTTCAGAAGAGGTACAAGTGGATGACCCGACAACGTGATCCTCGGTCAGGCGACCTCCTCGTGATGAATGAAGAATCGCTGCCTCCCACCGAGTGGCGATTGGGATGAATCGAAAACGTTCGCCATGGTCCTGATATCCACAAACGTGTGGTGGAAGTCAGCACACAAATTGGAGTTATGATGTGCGCACTTGTCAAACCGCGCTTCTTTCCCACGGAGAATTCTCCGCGCTAAGCACAATAAATAAATTATATACTTACATATTTTCCTTCTGTATATTAAGGGTCTTAACACTCGTTTAAATATTGTACCCAAGTACTTCTCGTTTCTCTGCCTTTGCTTCTACTTCCAGATCGAAGACAACATCGCAGCCCGGAAGCCATGCCCTCTGGCATGGAAACAGCGGAAACAGTCAATTGTCTTCAATATCGACTCTGCCACCGATACCATGCCTTCACAGGCTAACCTAATATTCACGCACGCCGCCAGTTTACTGTCAAAAATTTCTCATGCACATACAACTTGTATGGGACCAACCAAAATTTAACGGCGTGCGTATGAAGCTAACTCAACTTCCAATTTTTGTTCTGCGTGACATTTTGATTTGACGTTTCGCTCAATGAAATCAAATGCAAACGCACGCAAGCCAATTTCGGGTGACACAAAAAAACAAATTCGAAAGCGTGCGTACCAAAACGCAAGCCGCGAATATTAGGTTAGCCTGTCAGGGCGTGTCCAGCATTCAATTTCATGAAGCCACCGCAGCGATTGGCAGTATCGCGAGCGCAAGTATAATACGTCAACTGCCTTGCACTCACCCACACGACCGGTGAATGCGACTCGCCGGGCAGCTGCAAGCTCTGAATTTTGGCGCATCACACTTTGCTGCATGTGGCAGCCAACCACAATGCGTGCACGAGCCAATGGAAAACGAAGTCCAAGCAGCAGGCTTCTGAAATACAGGCCTAATCGAAGGCTCGTAGGCAAGTCAAGGCGCCCGTCAATAATGCACGCAAGGGGCAGAAGAAGGCGAAGAACCTGAAAGAGCTGCACGAGACGCTTATAAACGCATTCCCACAGGGCGGGGACGAAGAATTATAACTCTTACTAAGTAGAATTCTCATTTCTGTATTGCAAAAAAAGGACGGAGGAAATATTTTTGACCAGAACTTCTTTCTGCATAGGCAGCCTTCGGCTGCACTTAGGGACTATAACCCTTACTAAGTGAAAAGAGCGGCGGAAATATTTTTGCGCAGAACTTCTTTCTGCGTAAGCGGCCTTTGGCCGAGCTTAGGATTTATAATCCTTACTAAGTAGAATTCTTCTTTCTTTATTGCAGGAAAAGAGCGGCGGAAATATTTTTGCGCAGAACTTCTTTCTGCGTAAGCGGCCTGCGGCCGAGCTTAGGATTTATATCCCTTACTAGGTAGAATTCTCCTTTCTTTGTTGCCGGAAAAGAGGGGCGGAAGTATTTTTGCGCAAACCTATGTTTTGCAGAGGCGGCCTTCGGCCGCGCTTAAGAATTATAACCCTTACTAAGTAGAATTCTTCTTTCTTTATTGCAGGAAAAGAGCGGCGGAAATATTTTTGCGCAGAACTTCTTTCTGCGTAAGCGGCCTGCGGCCGAGCTTAGGATTTATATCCCTTACTAGGTAGAATTCTCCTTTCTTTGTTGCCGGAAAAGAGGGGCGGAAGTATTTTTGCGCAAACCTATGTTTTGCAGAGGCGGCCTTCGGCCGCGCTTAAGAATTATAACCCTTACTAAGTAGAATTCTCCTTTCTGTGTTACCGGAAAAGAGGGGCGGAAGTATTTTTGCTGAGAAAAAATGTTAATATAAAATTTCTTTTTGCATTTTTTGAGCGTGTTTTGTTTTTTGCTTTTTTTGGTTTTCTTGAGAGCCGTAAAATATGCTTTAGGCTCAAAAGTGATTATCCCAATTGGAGTTATGACACCTTATAAGAAGGAACATAACCCCAAGTAAAAAGATTGGCTTTCTGTCACTGTATAAGGAGTGACATAATTCCAAATTTTAAAATCGGAGTTATGCTACTTGAGGTTATGTCATGGTACCAACCTTTTGTATTCCAACTGTTTGATGTCTAGATTGGGTGAGAAAAACTCTACCTATTCAAGTAAACTAAAGTAAAGTAAGTAAATGCTTACCACTCATATTATTTGGTGTTGTTATCTCCAATGTTATCATTCGCTCACATTTTACTTCAATTTTTACTTCTTCTAAATCATTTGTGCATTTATCTTTCGCTCCAGTTGATTGCTGATCGTCTATTGAGGAAAATAAAGGATATAAGGACGTTTTTAGCTGATGTTTTTCTTACGTACCCAAACCACGATTTTCTATTTTTGTCCCCATTAGCATCTGTTCCCTTTGCTGGTTTTTTGGAATTTCACTAATTTTCTGAATTATAGCTGCATCAGTTTCTTCAGAACTATATAATTTATTTTCTTGTAGACTATTGTTTTTTTCGATTGCGTTTCGATTATGAATAGAACGACGGAATAAACGTTGAATAATTCGAACTGCGTCAATAAGTTTTTTTTCTGAATCCATCCCCGAATTCGTATTATGTTTAAAAGAAATCTCATTTAGCTTAGCTTGTTCTTGTTGCAAATTCTGCTGCAAATTCAATAAAGTTGAATCGTTTTCGTCTTGAGATGTACAATATCGTTCCACCTTCTGTTTTTCGGCCGCGTCTTCAAATAGCATTTCGGACAAAGCTCGTCCGCAAGAGCATTTTATATTTGAAGTTACGGAAATTAGTTTAGTGCTCTTAAGGTAATTTTCATAGGAAGTATAATTTACTTCGCGGCGGTTACCCTGTTCTGTTAACTTTCGAAAGTACAGAACTGCAAATTTGCAAATATTGTCTGTATCGGCACGCAAAATTGCTTTGATGAATTCTTTTACCAGCTTTGTCAATTCTTCAGGAATGATTGCGGAAATAATTGAAATCGGCGTTTGTTTTTGAACATGATCGGCTCCGTATCTAGATATTTTTGCTTCATTGTTTGATATCGGTTCAAACCGTTTAAAATCTCTTTTTCCTTCGATCATTGCCTCAAAGTAATCTGCTGAAAATTGATAAATATTCGGAGGCTTTTCCCTAAGCATTTCCTTGGTCAGATCCCTCATAAGATCCCGAAGACCTTCTGGCACATGAGGATGATTAATACTTAACATATTCTTCCAAGCTTTAGTGTGGGGTTTCAGTTTTTTCCGTAGAATTATCAAATCAATACTGCACAGAAATTGTTTCGTCAGTGCCAAAACAAAACCCTCTACTTTAATGTCGCCAATGACAACTGTTGGCAAAACAAATGGCACAACACCAGTAACAGAAAAATCATACTAATACAGGATATTGTGTACACAGGTACAATCCAGAATGACTCTTGTTGTAAATATGATTGTAAATAAATATGTACATACCAGGGATGAAAAAGTAGGTACAATTTTACCTTTTTCTGACGTTTGATGACTAAAAGGTACATTAGGTACAGTCACTAGATTTTAGGTACAACCATCTTTTGATCAGATGCATTATTCGTTTTTTTCCTTTACCGTGCTAATACTTGTGGGCACGGCAGAAGTTTGGATTTCATTTCGAAGAATAAACAATTCTAGTGAAACGTGGTCAAAAGGAAGATATTAAAAAAACATATTATGTATTATTTTAAACATTTTACATTGCATTTAGAGCAGGCACTACGAAAAATTAACACTTAACTTAGCTATCCTCAAATTCGCAATTTTTTTCGATTAATTTTAACGCTTATTCAGTGGCATTTGCGGTCAAATGAGTGAAAACAAATTGTCAAATGGGATAAAAAAAGGTCTTTGGTTTGATTTGTATCAGAATAGGCCTTCAGGCGTGTACATGCGCTGCTAAAGCGGCTTTTGGTAAGTTTTTGCCCATAATATCATCGATCAGAGTGTCCAGATTATGGCGATTTCGCGCAAATTTGGCGATTTTTTTTTTTTGATATTTGCGCGTAAAAACTTAGGAAATCGCCATTGTCGTTTTCCCTTCCCGTTTCCCGTTTTTTCCCTTCAAACAATTTTTTCCAATTTAAAAATATACAAAACTTAGTTTTTCACGATAATTTTACAGAAGAGGCTAATGAAATGCGTGATAAACTTGACTTAAGAAGCATATAAAATGACTGTCAAAAATGTTTAATCACTCTAATCTGACAGAACTTTGAAACGATTACCTAGTCAATTAAATACTTTTAAAAAGCTTTGATTTTGTCACCAGAAAAGTGTGTGAATCACAAGAGGGCAAGTTTCAGAGACCTGCCAATTCACTATTTGGACTTTGAAGGAAAGAAAAGCAGCAAAAACTGAATATTTAAATCTTTTAACATTCCCATGGACTAACTTTTCGCAGAACCATTCCATCGCGACTGTGAAGAATTTTGGATAATTTCTTACGGAGTGAAAACCGCAACAGGCAATAAAATGTTTGGAAATATGAATAAATTCATATTATTATCCTTGCCGCACTCACACGCTTTGTTGAGCGCGTTTTTTCATTAATGAATTCAACAAAAACTAAGATTCGAAATAGGATGCGGTTGGAGAGCCTTAATTCAATAGTTCGCATAAAGTATTACAGTGAAACCCGCTTAAGAAATCAAGAAAATCAACGGTAATTTTTAGCCACTGGAAACTTGCACATTATTATACTAAAATTGAATGGCCTATAAGACTGTATACTTAAAAAACACTTCAGGGAAAAAATATTTTAAATTTTGGCGAATTTTTTTTAAGTGTTTTGATAAAATTTTAAGCTTAGGTTTATATGGTATTTATTAGGGAATGAACTGTATTTTAATTGAAAAATCTTAAATAATGCTACGGTCTTGCTTTTAAACTATACTACTACTTCTTTAAATGTTCATGTTTTATTCAAGGATTCACATATCTACTATGTAAGTTACCAAAAAGATGTAACTACATCAATAATTATGTTCGCTTAAATACCCGCATCGAGGTACTTAAGCGGGTTCTTTTAAGTACCCAACCCGCCTAAGTACCTCAAAAAGCTGACAGTTTTCTTGAGGCACTTAAGCGGGTTTTACTGTATATGTATGTTATCAAGGTTGAGTAGCTCAATATATGATAACAACAGATATGTAAGAATATGTAGAAATTGAGGAAATACCTGTTCTCGCCTTATTATAGGTTCTTTATTTAATTTTTAGCGCCGAGCTCTTAAGAGCGGATTGAGCGATTAATCAATTAATATAAGTTATAATAAGTTTAATAATTGTGCACTCCTGTTGCCAAATGTGTTGAAACAAACATTTTTATACAGTATGCGTATTTTTAAAGAAAATTGTTTGTACATCACTATTATATAACTAAAAAGGTTGTATTTTGGTCTGACTCGCAAATAGTGCTTTCTTCTTTTTTTTGGCGCTGTAACCGCCTAACCGATTTTGGCCGAGTTCAGTAAAACACGCCAGTCGTTTCTCTTCTGTGCCAACTGATGCCAGTTGGAGAAGCCAAGTCCTTCTCCACCTGATTTTTTAATCGCAGTGGGGGCCTCCCTCTTCCTCTGCTAACACCAGCGGGTTCCGAGTTGAATACTTTCAGAGATGGAGCACCGGTGTCCATTCGAACGACATGGCCAAGCCAGCGAAACCGCTGTATTTTAATTCGCTGCACTATGCCCATGTCGTTGTAAAGCTCATACAGCTCATCGTTCCATCGTCTGCGGTACTCGCCGTCGCCAACACGTAAAGGCCCGTAAATCTTTCGCAAAATCTTTCTCTCGAACACTCCAAGAGCCGCCTCATCGGATGTTGTCATTGTCCATGCTTCTGCGCCATATACCAGCACGGGCATGATGAGTGACTTATAGAGCGTGGTTTTCGTATGTCGAGAGAGGACTTTACTCCTGAATTGCCTACTCAGTCCAAAGTAGCACTTGTTGGCAAGAGTGATTTTTCGTTGGATTTCAATGCTGACATTATTATCGGTGTTAATTCTGGTTCCCAAGTAAACGAAATTCTCTACTTTCTCGAAATTGTAACTGTCAACAGTGACGTGGGTGCCAAGGCGCGAATGTGCTGACTGTTTGTTTGATGACAGGAGATACTTCGTCTTGTCCTCGTTTACCACCAGACCCATTCGCTTTACTTGCTTATCCAACTTGGAAAATGCAGAACAGACTTCGCGGTTTTTAATACGATGATATCGATGTTCCTGAGCGGTTGAGTTCTGCAGCAATTACTATCTTCTCCAACATCAGATTAAAGAAGTCACATTAAAGGGGGTCGCCCTGTCTGAAACCCCGTTTGGTGACAAACGGCCCGGACAGGTATTTCCCAATTCTGACGGAGGTGGTGGTATTGCTCAACGTCAGTTTACACAGCCGTATGAGTTTTGAGGGGATGCCAAATTCAGACATAGCGGCGTAGAGATAACTCCTTTTAGTGCTGCCATAAGCGGCGTTAAAGTCGACAAATAGGTGGTGAGTGTCGATCCTTTTCTCGCGGGTCTTTTTCAAGATTTGGCGTATTGTGAACACCTGGTATATGGTGGATTTTCCAGGTCTAAAGCCACACTGATAAGGCCCAATCAGTTCATTGACGGTGTCAGTCGGTCAGTCTTTCACACACTACGCTCGATAACACCTTGTAACCTATGCTTAGAAGGCTGAACCCGCGGTAATTGGCGCGAATGGCGGGGTCTCCTTTCTTGTGGATTGGGCAGAGCACACTTAAGTTCCAGTCGTCGGTCATACGTTAACCTGACCATATTCTGTACAAGAGGTGATGCATGCACCTTACCAACTCCTCGCCGCCGTACTTGAATAGTTCAGCTGGCAGGCTGTCAGCTCCAGCAGCTTTGTTGTTTTTCAGCCCCGTCATCATCGACTGCGGGATCGGGTTCTTCCTCTCCACATACTCTCCGTGCCGCTACCATTTAGTAGGGCGGACAAGTGCTTCCTCTATAACATACAGGAGTACGCCCTGCTCTTGAAAGCTTCTGTAAGTCGCCTAACTCTCTGGTAAAATTTTCGGGCATTCATCCTGTCGGCCAGCATTTCCAGCTCTTCGTACTCACGTATTTCGGCCTCTATCTTCTTATTGCGGCAAATATGTCTCGCTTCCCTCTTCAGATCCCTTTACCGGTCCCACATAGCGCACGTTGCACCCGATCGCAGCGTGGCCCTGTAGGCGGCATCTTTTTTCTCTGCAGCTTCCTGACACTCCCCATCGTACCAGTTGTTCTTTCGGGTAGTCCGACTACTTCTTCGGCGGCTGTACTTGATGAGCGGGAAATGTGGTTCCACCGCTCGCATATTTCGGTTTGTTGAAGAGTTCTCTCTGAGAACAGGTGTGAGATTCGAGTGCAAAGCGCTGGCTGTCTGTTATGATTGCAGGTGTTTGACGTTAAGCTTTCCTTTCATATTTGGGTGCACATTTTTGCTGCACAGAGGCGGGTGCGTATCTTGGCTGCAACAAGATAGTGGTCCGAGTCGATGTTTGGGCCTCGGATTGTGCGTACGTCTAAAACAATGGAAGCGTGCCTTCCGTCTATCACAATATGATCGATTTGGTTTCTCGTTTTCTTATCCGGAGACGCCCACGTAGCTTGATGGTTCTTATTATGCTTGAACCTAGTACTGCATACTACCATGTTTCGGGCCCCGGCGAAGTCGATCAGCCTCAATCCGTTGTCGGACGTTTCGTCGTGGAGGCTGAATTTTCCGACGGTGGTTCCAACGACCCCTTCTATGCCCACCCTGGCATTGAAGCACGATTTTTATATCATGACGGGGGAAGCGCTCGTACGTGCGCTACAAGCGCTCATATAAGATATCCTTGGTTGCCTCATCCTTCTCTTCCGTCGAAGCCTGGGCGCAGATGAGCGAAGATGTTGGAGAATCTCGCTTTGATGCGGATTGTGGCTAGACGCTCGCCCATCTGGGGGAACGACAGTACTCGGCGACGAAATCTCTCTCCCACCACAAATCAAACTCCGAATTTGCGCTCCTTTACATGGCAGCTGTAGTAGACATCGCAAGGCCCCAGACATTGCTTACCTTGCCCCGTCCAACGCATTTCTTGGATGGCGGTGATATCAGCTTTGTCCTTACGAGGACATCAACCAGCCGGGCAGAGGCACCTTTCCCATTAAGGGTCCGGACATTCCAGGTGCATGCCCTCAAATCTAGTCCTTTAAACCTATGGGGAGGGATTTCCCCCGAGGCTTTGCCGTGCTTCTTCACTGGAAGTGGTTTTTACGTTGGGGGCCCAAACCCGGGATTGAGTATAGCCATGCAGCTGTAACTGCATACCGCAGTCATCGCGGATGTGATATTGAGGATTTAAGGCCCAAGTTTCCTGGTAAAAAATTCGATAAATTGGCCACAAAACAAGTAATTTGTGCTCGAGGAATCGAAGACACAATTAGAGCTAAAAAAGGCGAAAACCACACTAAATCTTGTAGTACAAGATAATATAATTTTAAAAATAATTGATTCTTTGTCTTCCTTTAATAAAATTGTAAGAATTGTACGAATTACAAAATAAGACGCTGACCGCCTTACAAATCTTACGTTGCCATTTTTATTTGTTTCAATTCAAAGTCCGTGTACGAAGAGTCTGTCTCTGACTTATCAACTAGTGCTTTTCTATCTATTCTCAAAAGGTTCGTCGAACGTCGCGGAGTTCCTCAGAAACTATAGTGCGACAACGCAACGAATTTCGAGGGCACCAACGCACGACTTCGAGATCTCGCCAAGCAACTCCAGGACGCTGAAAGGCAGAGCGAAACTGGCGCGTTCGCAGCTGAGTGAGTCATGGAATTCGCGTTCATACGCCCACGCACACCTAACTTCCGCGGGCTATGGGTGGCAGCCATCAAGAGCGCCAAAAATCTTCTTATGCGCGTTATCGGCGACACTACCCTTACCTTCGAGGAGTTGGCCACCGTCTTGGTCGACGTGGAGGCAATACTGAATTCCCGCCCACTCGTAGGAGCAATAGACGATCCCAACGACGCCGAGGCAAAAAACACAGTCGACGTCTTAATAGGGGACTCGCTTATGGCCGTGCCCGAGGCCCACGTATCCACCGAGAAGCTATGCTATTTAGATGGTTGGCAGCGGCTTTCGTCCCTGAAGGCTCGGTTGTGGTCCGCCTTCCAGCTGGACCATATTCTCTATCTGCAGGCGAGAACCAAATGGGACAGGCCGCAACCCAACCTCGAAGTTGGCACCCTCGTGCTGGTGCACAAAGACAATTTGCCGCCCCAAAAATGGCTGTGGGGAAGAGTAGTAAAAACCGCAGATGGTAAAGTGCGCGTTGCAGACGTTAAAACATCTTCCGGGGTCTGTCGTCGCGCCATACAAAAATTAGTAAATTATCAACCTTCATAACTTCATTTATTTTAATTTTTATATGTGCATATACATCATATTTCTGGATATACATATAGAGCTGTTAAAGATATTGTACTAATGATCTTGGATTTGCATTTATATTTGCGGTTACAAATCTTATGCTTGCCACTATAGCAAGATTTCGCAGTTTATTGTTGATGTTGTTACAGATGAATTGAATCATACACTCTAAATTCCTCAACTTTAAGACAGTATTTTTTTAAATAGTGCAGCCGTGCGTGACCGCTGAATATACACTCACACTAGTATATACACATACATATATGATAGTTCATAAGAACTATCTTAGGCTATATACTTTTCTGAAATGAATATTGTAAAAAGATAATCGGACCGGTCAACACCGCTTTTAATTTGCTCGCTCATGTTCTTTTAAAACTTCGCCGTCGGTAGTGATTTTCCTAAAAAGTTTGTAGGTGCGCGTTTTAGTATTTTGCTTTTGGTTGGTAGGAGCATACGACGGCCCTAGAGTTCAATATTTTAATTTCATAAAATTAAGTTTCGGAAGCGCAAACTAGCGCTTCGTCAGAGTATCCAGAGGAGTTGCCCAAGGTTCCGTCCTTGGTCCACTTTTGTGGATCATAGCCCACAATGACGTATTGCGTCTACCCATTCCAAAAGGAGTTAAAACAATTGGCTATTCCGATGACATCGCTTTGGTTGTTAAGGCTAAAGACCTAAATAAGGTGCATATGGCCACAAAAAATGCTTCCAAAATAGTCGGAAGTCATGATATTGACAACGCCTCTGAATCACTTGTTCAAGTGATCAAAGCACTGGTTTCATACTCACGAAACTAACGACCAATCTTCCGGCCATTTTAGAAAACTTTCCATGCTGCCTGCGTCGACATAAAATGCTGTCACAAAGCGACACATTTTATCCTCTGACGCAAAACTTTTTGACCCAGCAGGATAGCTGTCGCCAGTGATGATTCAAGCAAAGATTCTGCTTCAAGAACTATGGTTAGATGGCGTTGATTGGAACGAATGCACCAAACTTATATCCTTAGTAAAGTGGCAACAGTTCGCAGAAAATCTGCCAGCCATCTGCCACATCGAAATCCGTCGATGGGTCAATTTCACTCCACGGGTTTTGCGATGCCTCGGAAAAAGCATACTGTGCAGCGATCTACATCCGTGTAGAGGCTGGCAACCAAAGACCGCACCACTGAAGACGGTAAGCTTGCCACGCCTAGAGCTTTGTGGTGCAGTCTCACTCGCGAAACTGGTCGCAACTGTTCGAAAACAGCTCAAATTAGAATNGGTTCTTCCAGCTGCATTTGGAGATTTTACCAGGGACCGTAAATAACAGTTACTTCTTTCAACAGTTAAACTTGGCCAGATATTTTTAAGTAGAAAATAAAAGTCTTTTCCTAATAATAAAGAAACCAGTTATCCAAATTAAACGAGTTTGGTGTCAACTGAAAGAGGACGTAAATTGCTTTAAAACTGAAATATTTAAACGAGGAAAGCCTGCGGAAAGCCAGCTGTTGAAAAATATTTCCATTACCATAATTACCATAAAACAAACTTTGGGTCAAGTATCACAGCGTACGGCAGAGCGCGCGAGTGACGAAAGCAGCCACAGTAGCATGCTGAAATGACTCGCTTATATATACAGTATATTTTGCTTTGCTGCCTTTATGCTTAAGTGCACATTTAAGATACCTACCCCAAAATGCGCATCTGAGACATTATTTTTAACATTTATAAGGAAACTGCTCCGATAGATGCATTCAACATACCTGCACATTGGCGATAGCTGCCTTAAAAATTGTGCAACTAGTATCATTTATCAAAGAAAGTATTACGTTTACCTGCACTGGCCTACAATTACCTAATTTTACAAGCTTTTATTTATTTTACTCATATCGCAGAATAACGGAAATGGCTATCAATTTTTCTAGTTATGTAGATAATAAGATACCATTCGAAAAAAAATTTCGCTTGTATTATTTTCTACGTGATAAGTGCTTCTCCATTATTTGGTTTCATAGGGATTCGGATACCTTCCTCATTGAAGTAGTAAAGAAAATTCGCTTAAGTGCCTTTTTCGGTTAGGTGCACAAGTTTTTCGTGCAAAGAAGGATGTGCAACTAAGCAAAATCTACTGTACACGAGATTTGGAAGTTTTTATCCAGATGTCCAATCTACATGTTTGAGGCATCGTTGGAAAGGTCCAGGAGAGTGTGTCCAGAAAATATATTCAAGCTTCATAAACGATTAACCGGATTCATAAAAACTAGACTAAAGTGTTGCGATACAAGAAATATTTTTTTTGCTTTAGTCGGTTTAAGGGGGTATGTAGATGCACCAAACATATATAGTGTTATTCTATAGGCCAATACCTTTCAAACGATATCTAACATATTAAGTTCCGGCTACTAGTTGGAAAGATATAGAGCTAAATGTGTTTTGGTTCTTGTCTCCACTACGAGATGCTTTGCGATGTGTGTAGCGTCTGTATGTACCTTCATTTAATTTTTTTCAAACTTTCAAGAATTAAAGTACCAAANACTAAGCAAAATCTACTGTACACGAGATTTGGAAGTTTTTATCCAGATGTCCAATCTACATGTTTGAGGCATCGTTGGAAAGGTCCAGGAGAGTGTGTCCAGAAAATATATTCAAGCTTCATAAACGATTAACCGGAT
>NW_016161831.1:0-48078 GCF_001687245.7 Rhagoletis zephyria | reverse complement strand
AACATTATTATGTTTTTGAGAAAATTGACTTTTTTGATTTTTCCAAAAATGTTAATTTTCCAGTTTTCAAGTATGCAAATATAAATAGAATAGAATCAGCCGTAACAATAATTTTTTTTATTAACTACAAGTAGTTGAAAATATTTCTTTCCTAATCAACTTCTAAAAAAGGGAAGTTATTAATTTCTCTGATTATTTTTTATATATAAATATATTACCAGATAACTTTGGACCAAGTAAAGCGTTCGTATTTTTTTTTATTGGAAATCTGGTACTTCAAGGGTGGTTTCAGGCTAATTTGGTTGAGCTCATGAAGAAACTAACAGTAATCCTAAATTTTTAATTTATTTCCACCTGCTAATTTTTGAGACTGTCCGCTTTATTCCGACGAGGATACGTACACATATAAAAGTACAGTAAAAATACTTTGTCATTTTTGGTATGTAGTTTAAAGTATGTACAGGTAAATGTAAATGTATATCTAAGTACGAACTCGTACTCAGAAATAGCTGCTTTGAAATTGTTTCTTTGCCTTTCGAGTGTACGTTGTGGGATTTTTTGAAGTATTTTGTTTCTGCCATTTAAATACGGGTGGGTACTGTCAATATTTGCCAACATCGCCTTTGTTGTCTACGGAAATGTTAAATGCATATCGATGCGAAACTAATTTGATAAACAATGAAGACTGTTTCCCTGTTGCGAAGTTTACAACTTTGAACTAGTGAGCACCTGGTGAATTGGCACTAGGAATGTTAATTCCGCGATCCCGGCATTTTTAAGGTCCCAAAAAACGCGGGATTCTTGGCAAATAATCCGGGGGATTTTCGGGATTTGTAATTTGCACTGATCGCAATAATAGAAACTCCTTGTCTTGACCAGTATTAGCTATATTTCTTTTTTTATTTAGTAATTAAATTTTTTTTTATAAATGTAAATGTAAATTTTAAACACAAATATCAATATGTTCGCGAAACCATGGGCCAAATATAGTAAAATTGCGTTTTTAGTTATTCACTCTGAAGTCGGTAATTAAAAAATTATTTAAAAAATTCACAGAAATGTGCTTAGAGAAGAAGTATGGGTATCAAATTAAAGCAGAAATTCTATAGAATTTAAACAGATTCAAGTTTTTGGTGAAAAAAGACTGGTACGTATTGAAAATGTCCTTTTAAAATTGTATCCTTGAAATTTCGCAATATAGGTTTATTAAGCGCTTATATAAACTCGATAACATCCTCGAGTTTCGTTCTTCTAACTTTGTCAGCTTAAAAATTACCAATTCATCCTTGTGAATCCCAAAAATGTAATTTTTTTCAATTCTAAAGCAATTTCCTATTGCATTTGTTACCCATATTTTTATTCTACATACATTGCATTGAATTTTTTTAATAATTTTTTGAAATTTTTTCCGATTTAAGTTGTTGAAAAGTAATGAATATCTAAATCCCGGGACTAGTCCCGGGATGCTGGGAACGTGATAACGACATCCCTAAAATCCCGGGATCGGAAAAGGCTGAAAAATTAACATCCCCAATTGGCACATAACTACGAATAATTTGCTTTATTTTTCGTTATCAAACAACTGCTGAAGGTGTAGTAAAACAGTTTTGTTGCTTTCCATAGAGAATAGTCACTGGCAGTTGTGGCCTCTAGGTTATTGAGATGCAGGTGAAGTTGGGAGTTGCGTTCTTTTTGCAAGAATTCTGTGAGTTCAGTGACGACCAAAACACAGTATTTCGAAAACGGTTTTCAAAGATTTCTTCAGTTTTCATATAGGTATGTAAAGCTACTAGGTAAATTCATAAAGCAAAGCAGTTAGAAAAATTTGGATTTCAAAATACCTGATTCCTTTCTGTCAGGAAATATGTACATATATCTAAATGCAAACGCATTGACCAAATAATTAAGTACCAATCGCATGCGATTCATATGATATTGAGTAGTTTCGAAATTCTACATGGATTTGAATGGAAGTCAGTGAAAGAGGCTGTTATGATACTTATTGCGCTGTCTGCGTTTAAATTCCATTTTTTTTTTTCAAATTGCAGTGAAATCCGATGATTACATAAAAATGTGAAGCTACTCTTCCACATAAGTACAAAAATCAGGCCAAATGGCAGGTTATTGACTTGGCGCTGGCAACTGCCAAAGGATGTGTGGCACGTACCGCATGAAACGACCTGTACATATGTATATATGTACATACACAATTGCACGTACTTGAATGCTCATTGCAATTTTGTCTGTTATCTAATGTAAATATTTAATTTTCACTACCAAAACGTGCAACTAATTTGGAAATAAAAATTTTCTTTTATTTTCATGCGGCTGCCGGCTGCCAAAAGTGTCGTTGTGAATTATGTAATTTCTGTAGCAACGCCCACTCGGAGCACCCAGAAGTTGCACGATAAATTGTATTTATTTACTTCCTCATACTGCCATTGCGAGTTGGTCGATTGTGGCGAATAGCTTAATACTGGCACACCTTCTTTTTTTTCATAGACCTGCTCCCCTCCTATTATTTTTAGCGAGGCGCGAGCGGCTTTTGTTTTGCTTTTACCGTTCTACTGCATACGTATGTATTTTGCTAGAGTAACATTAAAGTATTTTACGACATTCAATTCTTTCTGCATTCGTTCACGCATCGACCAAAAAAAAAAAATAAGTCGCCACTGAAGCACCCTTTTTATGCGCTTTGTTCTTTGCCGTACTGTGTCCTTTCTTGCAGCCGATTTCTTTTGTTTTTTTTTTGCTGTGGGTCGCTGCAGTCCCTTAAGTCTTTAGTACAGACTATGCAGCGCGTATTTATTCACACAACGCGGTACTATGTACGTACATCTATGTATTTGTGCAGCAATTACTTGCAACATAAAAAGCGCGCGTGCCACAAACACACCCTTTCTTGCAATAAATCTGATAGCAGTGCCAGGGTGGGGTGCATCGCATTTAGCCATAACAAAACAATGCGGCGCACGGTTGCGACTAAAGATTAGCGCTAGCATAGCAGGATTTTTGTTTTGTTTTGTTTTTGCTTTTGCGTGACTTGCAGTAAATTAGCGAAAATATATGTACATTCAAAGATGCATACACACATATGTAAGTGTGTATTTACGCAACAAAACAATAGCTAACAAATTGAAGCAATTCATTTCGTACCCATGAATTTTGTAAGTATTTTTATTTGTCTGAAAGCAGAATCTTCTAAATTGTAAGAAATATTAGATTTACTACTTTATGCCCATTTTATTAAGGATACACATTTTTAGTTGCCTTCAGCCGAATGTACTAATTTTATCTTAATTACCCTGTCCAGGTTATAAGCTATTAATAAGCAACTTTAAAATAGCTTCACCGATTACCCACGAAAATTCTCTAATTACACTGTAAAATAATATTACAAAATTTTCTCTTCTATTTGGAGTGTTCAAGTAAAAAGTAAATGGAGAAAACTGTTAATTACTGAAGTCCTATACATTAGTATAGTGTGGTAGTTATTTCATTGAAACTTTTTTTAGAAGTATATAGCATGTATTGCATTTATATTTTTCAATAAAAAAAAGACAAATTCATGGTCACCCTTTAATAAAAATGCGTTTAGTTATAGTAAAGCTTAAAAAGTATTTAGTACAGAGTATTTCTGTATACAAATATTTATAAATTTAAAAGTTGATAATAAGACTTTTAAAGCCTTTTCCCTCTATATCAGAACCGAATAAATTTAAAATCTTGCACAAAGTTTGCAAAAACTGAACTGAAAATTAAAAAAAGTGTTCATCAAAATTTCGATTTTTTTAATTAGATTTCTTAGAAAGATTTTGAGTATGCAGTTTTGTAGCCCATTCAGTTTTAATATAAAAGTTACCGCTGGTTTTTAATATTTTTTTGTCGAGGGTGTTGCGCATTTTTTGTTTCATATAACGCACCAACAAAATTTATTTTTATATGGAAGAAAATGTGCAACACCCTCGACAAAAAACTTCAAAGAAATCAATGTTAATTTTAAGCGACTTAGTTTGGCATTACTCATAAGTCAAGATTTTTATTTGTGAATCATTGCAAAATTGTTATTTCTTGATTTTTCATTCTCGGTTCAAGAATAATCGTATTTTTTTTTACAGTAAAATTTGATCGTTAATTTCTGATTTTTTTATTTTTTTCATAATTTTTGAACGTTATTAATAGAGACTGAGTTGTTATGACCGCATTCAATCCTTACTGATATAGAAATTTAAATTTGAAAAAAAAAAAATAATAAAAAATAAAAATCCAAAAACAATGGTAAAATTTGATCGAAAAAATTTATATTCACTTCTAACGGTAAATTCATATGTATTCTAGATGTAGATAGAAAATAGTTTTTATGAAAATTGCAGATAGAGGGTATGGAAAATAAGCCCTCGGCATGTACAGTTTAAAAGAAGGGTAGTCGAAGAAGCCGCCCATCACAATGCATTTCACATATTGCAGGATTGTGCTCCTAAAAATTCTCACAGCGTAATAAAAATAAATCCACTCCAAGGGATTGCTGTAGTTGGTGAATCCAGTCAGCAAGTTAGCTACGAGTACAACAAGCCACAGACAACTCAAGGGTGAGTGCGTTGCTGCGTTGCTGCGTTGCTGACAAAACAATCAATTTTTCCAACACTCACTCTACAAGACTTCACCAACTTTGTCTACAAACAAGAGCAGCAGATATCCGATGAAGATGATGATGTTGGCGCTACTGTATTTATAAGCGCTCCACTTTTGCCTTCAAGCCATTGATTTTTGTTGTTATTGTTTGTCCATCTACGTAAAATTTTCGATTGCGTTGCAAAATAAAATGAATATCCACCCTTAAAAGTGGGAGATTTACATTTACCAAGGTGTGTAAGAGTGAAGCCATCAACAGAAACGCAACACCAAAATAAACAACAAACCAACAAAAAAGTCAAACTCAATACAGGTTGATGATACCCCTAGTGCTGGAGGAAACGGGAAGAGGAAATCGGGCGCTACTACGACGCAAAACGCAACAAGGTGATGAGAGCAACAACAACAACAGCAACAATGAGCACAAAAAACTGACAACGTTGTATTGCCATTGTCAAAGTGTGGCACGGTTATACTTTGACTACGGGCAAGTGCGGCGTGTACGTGGCATGCCACATTAAAGATGCTTAGGTCAATTTATTTGCGTCGCATAAAGTTGACTGGCTTTTGAAATTGCTCTTGATGATGCTGTTGTAGTTGTTGCTATGTGTGTTATTGTAAAAGGAAGAACAAAATACATACGTATGAGTGCTCCTTATGAAAGTAACAACAATAAAGAATATCCATAATATAGCGACATTGCGCTGCAGTTGCGGTATGCAAACAGAATGGCCACTTAGACGGCTGTTGCAAAAACGGCGCACAAAAGTATGTATACAAATATATACATACATATACTATAATGCATAATCCTGAATATTTGAGTACTGAATTTGAAAAAAAACTGCAAAAAATGGGCTCAAAAAAAAAAAGAAGGTGGTCTCGAAAAACGCAAGAAAATACGACGTAAACAAAACATATTGCAAGCGAAGAGTTTACATACATATATACATGTGTATGTATATTTGGTGTGTATGTATGCGTTTATGAACGCTAAACACAAGCAAACAAATCAATGTGAATTTCTATTGCAACAAAGTAAAAAAAAGGAAATCATCTCTTGCGCGGTATTGTAGGCTACTTCCTACTTTTGCGAAATTCACCACACTCAACAGAAATCAGGACCCTATAGGAATATTCATACATACAAATTGAAGCAGTGCCGCGATATGAATCCAAAATCTTCTCGTATTAATTTTTCAGATTTACCTATGTATGTGACCTAAGGACGAGTTTTGTTACCAGAAGCCAATTGATTATATTTTTCCGAGCTAGACGAGGAAAAAATATAATGCCACAAAAGAACTTAGAATAAATAAATATATAATAGCATAGCAGACAAAGACCCCTCGTTAAAGAACATAAAACCCTGATAGTTTGCTCAAATGAACCGCTGTCATTTTTGAGGCAAAGAGTCGTTTTTCGTACTTACAAAAATAAACTTTTTGCCCCTGATATTTGGTGAAGGTGATCAAAGCCGTTGTCTGTGGGTGACTCATTGGAATCGAAAGTGTAGAAAATAGAGAAAAAAGTAAATAATTTTAAGATATATACCTGGTATTTTTTTATAGCTTTTTTAGGAGAGCAAAAAATATACTTCTTGCATAACCATTTATTAATTTTTTTTCTTAAAAAAAAATTTTGGCCGTATTTGGCCGTGTTTAGACTATTAAAAACGTATAAAATAAAGACTTGATTTAATTCCTAAATATCATGTTGCTCTTTTTGAAGGTATCTTGATGCACTCAATAAGAGGTTATAGTTTTGTTGCTGCAAAACCTGCTCCTTTTAACTATTCAGCTGACAAATTAGGAAATTCAGACCTTTCAGGCTTTTGATTGAAATTGCTTATCTCTAATATCGGCCCGCTAGCACTTCAATGGTGTTAGAAATATTCTTAATATTCAAACTTCGAGATATTTCTCGACCCCACCTAGTCCACGTTCGCCTAGATATCGGACTGGTCGTATTTTGTATCCATATTTCATATTCTTTGAAGCACCCTGTAAGCGTCAAAAAGCACATTGTAAGCGTCGATTGCACGAGTTTTAAGCTATACTAAGCCAATTTCTTCCGAAATTACACAGAAACCAAAAGGCGCGTATCATCTTGATACGTCACAAAGCGCGCTCTGTCCCTGAGAGTTCTTCTTGAAGTTCCACAGTAGTGGTGAGAACACATTAGGGTGGGCCTATTGTCTTAAAAACTACACTGTAATTTACTCTGGACTCTGGAACTGTGTTATCGTATGTTCCTTCAATATCTAGAAAGGCCAAAAGACAATAATCCTTTGGAGCTGAGACTTTTCGCTAAACTTGACCAGGCCATGAAGCAGTGTACCATCAAACGTAAGCGGAAGGTAGACACTGATGATACTCTTTAGGGATCTGAGCACAGAGGATGAGGCTGTTCATCTTAAGATCCTTCAATATGCTTTCTAGACTTTGCCAGCTTTAGGGATATAAAAGCCGAAAAGCATGTTGAAGATAAAAAAGTGATTTAATTTCGTAGATATGTATGTATAGCAAGTTGGATACAATCTTTTTTTTTGGGCAAAAATTTGTTACCGAATTATTGTTGTTGAAAATGCTTTTCCTGCTTTGAATCGAACCCTAACACTGTTGCATTAACACATACTTATGTAAGCGATTTCAAACTGAAATTTAATAACCCAATAATTTTTGAGTTTCCCACTGGGACACTTCGAAATCAACCATTCTGTGTATGTATGTAAGCGTTAGCTCGGATGTGTTGAAGAGCGAATTCGCCGCATATTTCACGTACAGCTCTCACGTAAGCTCTCGCAAATTCCGCAGGGAAATAAGGCACAGTTTACAAAAATACCATTATTTTAATGCAGGGTTGTATGTAAGAGGCTAGTAAGACATAATCATATGTAGCATATAAAATGCTGCTTTATAACCACAATTCTCAGGAGCATATGAGCAATTGTTGTGAGTTAATGCGACTGACTTCCTTTTCCGTGTCGCAAGAAGCATACACACACTTGTATACACGTATTTATATACCATGCATATATGTATTTCTTTAAGGAAGAGTAGTTATATTCTGTTAGTTTAAATTATAAAAATGGGTGTAGTAAAAGTTGGGTTTATAAAATTCGTGAGGTTTATCAAGTACCCAAGAGCGTTCAAGCTGTTTGGCCTTGAGGCAGGATTCTTTAAGAGTTCGGATTTACAAGGCGACGGAAGGAATAAGAAGATCGTATTCGAAAGGATTTTTTTACCTTCGAGCATTGCCAGCTTTCTTTCACGGTGTGTAGATTTTCTGCTTCTTCCTATTTGGCCCTAAAACCGCTTGTCGGAGACCAAGAAGCTTCTCAAATTGTCTGTCCCTCTACTCATCCTGAATGTAGACAGGTTCTTCTGCATTTCGCTATTCCATTGTGCTTTGCTTTTGTTGTGCACCCATGGGTGCGGAGTCGAAGGATCTTTTCACCGGAGCGTCGACATCCATGCGTACAACATACCCATCGTCCACGGGAACAGGGCTGTAGATCTTGCGTAGAATAGTTCTCTCGAAAGCACCCATATGTTTCTCATATTTGTTCGACATCGTTATATAGAAGAACAGGCATGATAAGAGAAGAAGATTTAGAAGAACATGCATGATGAGAGACTTGTAAAGCGTGAATTTCGCTCGTCGAGCGAGGGCTCTGCTCTTCAATTGAATAACGAGCCCAAAGTATCACCTGTTGGCAAGAGTTATTCTTCGCTTGAGCTGCAGACTAACGGGAGAAACAAAAAGAATACTGGTTAAACAGTGCAACGTTGTTTTAGAGGGCAGCATATTTAGATAAAACAAAGGCGGAGCAGGGATTGAATTCTCTTGGCTTCGCTGGTATTACCTGCAAATTGAATATGACCAATGGACCAAGCAAAATGGCTATGAGATCGAGAAGTCTTTGAGGCCTTTGCCATTCAAGAAACGTATTCTAAATGGCTACCACACGACGATAAACTATTATTATGGTGCTCCAGTGTAAGAGTAAGTCCTCTCAGCCGAAGCTGTCATAATGAAGACGTGGAGAAATAAATTCTAAAGTTCTTGTATCAGAAGTAAAGTTTATACGTAAAGCCAACAAAGCCTTAGCTTCATGTTTTTTCACTAGAATGGCAGGTTCAGAAGAACTACTTAGGTATAAATTACTCTACGTGACATTTTCCCAATTAATTTAAGGATTCCGGCTAAAACAGAAATAGCCGTAGTCAATTCTGCTCAAGACGTGGGTATACCTCTAAGCTTCCGCAAACACAGATTAAAAACCGAACTCATCGAGAAGGTAAATACCAGCTGGGTCATGGACCTCACTTGTCAGAAACTGAGACAAATTTGTCCAAAAGTTGACGTAAAGCGATCCAAAGCGCCCACTCGGCTTGTCCACTCTTCCCAAATATTAATATTTGTGCTAATAACCGAACACTACCTTTGGGCACTCATGCAAAGACATTGGGATATCCAACCAACGATTTTTGTCGCAGCTGCTGAGACGAGGGGAAAGTGGAGAGTATCGAATACTAACTCTGCCACTGTCCTGTCCTGGTCAGGAGCTGTAATTAATTCATTATAAAGTATGTTTTATATTGTTTAGATGACCTGAACTCAGCGAATTTTTTCAACTCTCTGTGCTACAGAAGGGTGGTGATCACACCGCACGACAGCAAATTTTCCACACAAACCAAACTGAATATATTCGCCAAACTATGGATAAATCATAGTAACTACTTAGTTTTTCTCTCTGACGTCAGGATTTTTTTTAAGGACTTTGAAATTTAAAAAATATGATTATTTCAAAAAATTATTTAAAAAATGCAGTGCAATGTATGATAACAATAAGGGTTTCATATTAAAGAAAAAAAAACTGTAGAATTATAACAGAATAATTTTTTTGGCGCATAACGACGAAAGGGTATGGAAAATGTCCTGTGCAAATTTCGTCCTAAATATCCTTGAAAATTTTAATATTTTTTTTGTTTTTTTTTAAATATTTTTTAAGGCTAATATACGAACCATCATCGAATTTCGTCCTGCAAACTTTATTAACTTAAAAAGATAAAATTTATTAAAAGCTCATTTCAATACATATTCGTGTTTGTAAACAAAAAACATGTATTATTTTTAAATTCTACAGAATTGTATCTCTCATTTGGTACTCATACTGTTATTCTACATTGCACTGATTGTTTTAAATAATGTTTTGAGTTAAGCATATCTTTAAAATTTCAAAGTCCTTTGAAAACATTTGGCCCATAGTTTTGCGAGTATGTGGATTCTTTTGTGTGTTTTGAAATTTTTTTGTTTTTGTCGCGCGGTTCAAATAGAAAACCACTGAGAGTTCCGGAAAGCTCATTACTCGGAAGTAGTGGTTTTTCTTTTTGAAACACACAAGGATGAAATTACGAGCGCTATTAAGGTGTATTGAGGGATACAATCCGTGGGGCAACATATGACTACATAGGCATTTGGGTGACCTGCTGTCTATTCTGGAGCTTCCTGGATTCTATTCGGTTTCCCTCGACAAGTAACTCAGCTTGATTTCAAAAATTACAAAGTTTGAATAGCAATGGTGAGTCCTCACGCGCCTCTGCTGGCCCTAGGTGCCACAACGAAAAATTTTCGCAGGCTTGGAAAGTCGATGTCTGGTTCAGGGCCAACTTTTCAAAGATTTCAAAGAAGAAAAATAGTCAAATATTTATTTTATTTTGCATGAACACTTCGGAACGTAGCTATATGTATCTCAACGAGTTGTGAGTAATTGGTGGCAGCTCGCTTAAAATTTGGTATAAAATTAATGCTAAGAAATCTTCTGTGTTGCTTATCATATAATTTCAAGAACACTGGGCCAGTTACATACTTATATTGAAAAATATCAAGGCGGTAGGAAAGGTATGAAAAAAATAGAAGAAAAAACTTCTTGTTATACCAAAGAATTCATGTAAGATTGTGCTATTGGAAATGCACTTCCGATGCAACGCAAATTACAACAAAAGCAAGGCGTTAAAACTCAAAACATTATAAATACATACTCATGACAAGAATACCTACAAATATATGTACTACATCTATACGGTGTAGTATAATGTCCTACTTTCCAGCGCAACATAAAACCAACAATAACAAAAGCAACGCAACAAGAAGCAAAAAAGGAACAAAACAAACGGCATGAAGAAGGAAGACACAAATCAACAATGAACAAAACAAAAACAATAAAATTTCCCCGCCGCGAAAGCACAATGAACACGAAAAGGGACAACCTTATGTGTAGAGAGGAGCATTAGCAACCAACTCACTCGCACATTTTCCAAGTGTGGAAAACTCTCACGCATACACTTGCAAGTGTGGAAAATGTGTTAGAAGGAAAATTTGTAGAACGAATTGCCACACTCTTTGAGTAGATTAAAATTGATATACACTGCGCCGAAGCGTGCCAAACAGCAGCGTAGAACGTAAAGGTATCCTGCCTAGCTGGACCAGCGCGACACACAAGGCGCACCCACACACACACCAGCATGCAAGTGCATTGATGACACGAGAGATGCTCTTTAGCGTACATTTCGAGTTTGTGGAAGCAAGAGCGTTTTGTGTCTAATAATGCGGAGTTGTATGCTGAGATCCCGAACTCAAAATGATGCTGAGTTTTAGGTAGTGGCTCACACGACACACACATCCGTCTTAGTTACATACATACATAACTATGTGGTACATATTAGCAACGAGACGAAGTCAACACCATCTATGGCAGCAGCCGAGCTGATATCAACCAACAGCTATGCTCGCATTCAGTTGTAGTTGGATAGGATAACGTCGCAGACGAATGTGATTGCCATTTACGGATTGTGAAAGTAGGTGAAGAGCAAAGGGGAAAAAATTGAAAATTTTCCTTTGAAAAGTGCAAAGTCAATTCGTGTGTATTTATTGTGTGAAAAATGTAAATTCTGCTAGCAAAATTAAATGAAATTTACTCTAAACTGATTGCTTAGTTAAATATTTTTGAAGTTTTAAAGAATAATTGTGTATTTAATACAAGATAGCTGAGAAGAAGAAAAGTATTGTGCGCAAATAGAAAATGAAAAAATTATAGAACTACATTTGAAGTTAAAGAAAAAAGGCGTGTAAAACAGAAATTACATGCGAGCAAAATTAAGAAAGCGTCTTTTTACATAAAACTTATATTTTTTGGGCAAAAACTGCAAACATTCAAAAAAAAAAAATACTTGCAAAGAGCTGCGCTTCAAATGCGATAAAAATTTTTGTGTGCAATAGTGCGAAAAAATCTTTTTTTTCTTCAATAAAAATTTTATATATCTAATGGCATATATTTCGTAGTTAAAAATTACACACATAAAAACAGCACTTACAGCGAAAATCTCATTCAACTATTCCTGCTGCATAGAATATACATACATATAAGTACATTTCTACTTCAGTTCTGCTAATTATATGGGAAAACTCACTTGAGACCTGCATACATACATACAAGCTCAAAAACAAATACTTTTCACACATTGAGGCATACACACACACGCACACACCTACATTTACAATATGTATCTACTCATAAAAAATTCTCTCCTGTGAAGCATCAACTAACTGTTAAAGATGCTATCATCTTTGGAGACGAGCAACTCGCCAGCGAGCATGAATACGAAAGCAGAAGACAAAAAAAAAATAAAACAAAAAAAAAAACAAACAAAAAATCCAAACAAATTGCTCTCAATCATACACACGAACTTGCAATACATTCGACTACTAAGCCTTATTAAACAACCGCCCTCCCCCCCTCTCTCGAATGCCAAGTGGCACTATTAAGTTTCGTTCAGCAGCAGCAATATATTTTAATCAGCTTTTTAAGCTGTGTTAGGTTACATATTTTTAGGCGTTTAACATAGCTGAGCTTTAGGCGTTCATATTGTACACTCGTTTGTTCATTACGAGTGGCTCACTTTTGTTTTTACGAGCATTACAATTATGCGAGGCTCCTCGAGTACATACATATGTACCCTGTGTATGTATTCTGTTAGCACAAATACATCGAAGGCGCAGCATAACGAGGTTGCAAGTTCGGAAATCGACGAATCTCATGTTGTGAGAACGCTTGAGCTTGCGAAACGAACCTACTACTAAAAGCTGCGCGGAACCTACAACAGCAGGCAGGGAAGTTTATTCAAGTATTTGGCGGCTTTCTCCGCGAGAGACTGTCTGACTGCGAGCCATACTTCGCTCGATGCTTATCCCAGCAAGCTTCATTAGAACCGAATGACTTCCTCGGCATGCATACGCACACCCACACTCCCGCATAATAGGCACCTCCATCATGTCCAGTTCAGTATCACTCCACCTGATCCGCGCCCAGTTAGTCGAGTGCTGCTGCGTAGAGCAGAGTTGCCAAATGCACAAAATTATCGCATTCTTGTTACAGCTTCAAATGTGTGATAGTAATAGAACACACGAGAACCAAAAAAAAAACTAAATTATTTGCTTTTGCTACAGGGAGGTCACTAGGTCGGCCCGGGATGTCTGCCGCACGTAGCTACAACTTTTGTTGTTGTTAGCTTGTCCATCACTGATTATACGCGTCGTTTACTGAACGCTAAATGTTAACAAACGGACAGGTAGTAACTTGCGTTGTTGTTGCATTTTGTGTTTGTTGTTGTTTTAAAATGCAGCTTTGGTATTGTTGCTGTCAGGCGAACGAATGCCGAGTACTTTGCGCGTGCACTCGCGCCAACAACAAGCAGCTGTAGTAATTGTGTGTGTGCAGCGCGTGAGGATGCGAAATCACAAAACCCTCGTTCGTGCTCATTTCTAATTCTAAATGCACTCTGTGGTGCTTTTTTTTCTTTGTTCTTTGTTCGACCCCCCCTCCTCTGTTTATGGATGCTGCGGGTATTACAACTTTATCTAACGCGCGCGCCCTTTCCTCATCCATCTTCCTGCTCTTGCCGCTTTGCTTGGTCTGTAAGTGCGCGTGAACTCAATGGCCACCTTAATAAGTTAATTCAGTTTATGGTGCCAGGCTTGGTGGCTATTGTTTGCGCACGCTCTTAGCGCTCCCCTGCCCGTTGACCGCCCGAAGGCAGCTTCTGCATTGTATTTAGTCTCTTTTTTTCTTCGCTTTATTTGTTTGTTGGCGATTTTAACTTTAATTGAAATCTCAAGTCTTTATAGTTTTGTTTACTTAGCCTCTTAGCCAGCTGGCCTGCGATTTATACATTTTGTTTTTGTAGGCGACTATTGTTTGCTTTTTACTTTCGCACGCTTTTATAACTTTTACTGTTTCTCAAGCGAATTTGTGTCGTGCTAATGAGGGAATGTTGTCATTCAGATTCTACTATGTAGCGAGAATTAAACAATTTCTTTGTGCGATCAAATAATTGAAGAAAGGTTCGCGGCATTATTCTTATTATAAGAATGTGCGGGAACTTGGGTATTCATAGGCTTCAGGTGCACATCTTTATGAGCAAATATGTTAAGTTCTAGAAGAGACCACTTATAGACTAGTTCTGCCACAATTGACAGAAAACTGATCAGTACCTCTGAATGTTTCCTTACGCCAGTCCCCTTAGAAAGGTCAAGTATAGTCAAAAGCTTTACTTACGAGGACAAAGCTGATATTACACAGTTGACAAACATCGCTGGAATATGGAAAGGAAGTTATTATGATGTATTTTGGAATGAATTTCCGTCATCCCTTGTCAAATTGGGTTTGGAGACAAACCGGTTTCGGCGTTGTGCCATCTTCAGTGTAATTTTTCGTTCCACGATGGCATAACGCCGAAATCGGTTTGTCTCCAAACCAAATTTGACAGGGATGACGGAAATTCGTTCCAAAATACATCATACACCCACCCTGTCGGAAACAACAACTACCAAAAAGGAAAGAAGTTATTATAGTTAGTGCACCTTTGAGTGGGGACATTTCACTTTGTACTGGCCCTCCCACAAGGATTTCGCAGTAGAATTAATCATCATATCTAGTTCCGTTATAAAAAATTTAGGAAGGGGTAGATCTGTGCCACTTTCCCTTTCTATATCAGTATATAGTGACCTGTTTGTTTAAGCATCGTTAATCTATCTTGTATCTGGGTTGTTGTCACAAAGTAATCACAGCTTCAACAGCTTTGGTGACTGCCTAAATATCAATTAAGTTGTTTACACCATAGTTGGAAAAGTTTAGTTCAGCCAACGAGTAAGCTGCTTTAGTTGCGACATAGAAAATATTGCAGTAGTCCCTTCCAGTTTTAAGTAGTTTCAAAATCAGCAGAGAAAGAGCTCCATCTTGAAAGGTGCCTCTGTTTGCTTTCCTTATGACAAGGTCAATGCCTTTAGAATCAATACTCTCCAGTAGCGCCTCTTTAGAGGTATTTTTATAGGCTTCGTAGACACCAAGAAAAACTCATATTTTTTCAGCTAATGTTTTATAATAGTGGTTGATGCTACAACAAAAACTATGTACAAAACTCAGGAAAATCCAAAAAATTTGTATGCAAATTTTAAACTTTTTGAACAGTTTTTATAGAATTTTTTGAGTATGCTGTGTTGTAGCCAATTACTTAAATACCGTTAAGTTTTGGAAATTTTGTTCAGTAAGTTTCTTCCATTAAAAAAAAAAAAATCGAAAATATTTTGTATATAAAAAATGCGAAACACCTTAAACGAAAAAATGTCAAAAATCAACGTGGTTTTCTAGCAACTTTAAACTAGCTTTTTTATACCAAAATTTAGGCTCAAAAAATTCTAAAAATCTGATTAAAAAATTAAAAGTGGCATGACAATTTGTTGAATTTTCCCAAGTTTTGCACAAAGTTTTGAAATTATATTTTTATGTTTTCTGTTGCAGAATGAACCATAGATATTTTTATAAAAAAAAATAGCGTAAAAAAATAAAATAAAAATTATTGCATACTTAAAATAATAACCAGGAAGCAAATGCCATACCCCTGAATTAGGTGCACCAATGCGAAAAAAATCACGCTATTTTTTTTTTGTTGTGATCATGTAAATTGGAAAAATAAAAATTATTTGGACTATTTTTCGTTTTATTTTTCGATACCTGAGTGGAAAATCGACCTTTCTCGGCAGCCAGTTCAAAAACGCCCTATCTCAGAAAACTTTTCAATTTTTTTTTAAAGAAATGTATATATATATATGGGGCAAACTAACAATGTTTTCACAATCTCTTCAATATACATATGTACATATGTACTTAAAACAAAAGCAACAACGATATCGTTAAAACATACCAGAATAGGTCCATGAGGCCCATGAGGGCCAGAGTAAGTTCCAATTCCAAGTTTCTTGAACGAAAAAATTGCCACAAATTGCTGTTAAAAATTTATTTTTTACAAAAGAATTTAGCGATATCTTGTCCACTGAGCACTGACTATTTTTGACACTCGTTACATTTGCTTAAGTGGCTTATCTTTATGTAAATTATCACATAAGGTACTTGAGTAAGTAACTTAGCTTATGTATGTATCACTGTGAGACAAATGGTAGGGGTCAGTGATCGGGAAGGGTTCAAACTACCGGGGAAAGTTATATCGGTAAAAAAGAAGTTATACGTGTTTCGGAGTTTCGCTGGGTCACGTCTAGGAATCGAGATATATATATAACTATCATATAGGGGAAATTGTCACCTTTGGTGGTCTTTTTTTGACATAACTCGAGAACCACTAGTCCGATTTTGCTCAAACAAATTTAAAAAAATTAAAAATTACAATTCCTTTAATCTGTTCATATAATGTTTTTCTATATACTCAACAGTTTTAAAAAAATTTAATATTTTAGGCAAAAAATATTTTTTTTCTTCATACATTTATTTTTACCGGCAAAACTGTTGATTATATAGAAAAATGTTATATGAACAGATTAAAGGAATTGTAATTTTTAATTTTTTTAAATTTGTTTGAGCAAAATCGGACTAGTGGTTCTCGAGTTATGTCAAAAAAAGACCACCAAAGGTGACAATTTCCCCTATATGATAGTTATATACAGGGGCGCACCCAGGAATATATTTTAGGGGGGGGATTTATATTTCTGAATATATATCACCGGAAAATACTGAAAATTTGCTTCAGATAATACCCTCTTTAAAATATATATTGGCAAGTTTTATGTACAGTATGTAATAAATAAATAAACGTTTCAAAATTCATAAACTGCACTTTATTTACGGATAAACAGAACTCAAACGCTTTTAACCGACTTCAAAAAAAGGGAGGTTATCATCTCGCCGGAATACATAACTTTGGACCACGTGAACCGTTTTCTATAATCCTTTTTTTATTAGAAAGATAGTACCTCAAGGTTCGTCCCGTAATTTGTTTTAGAGATCCGATGATTGGATCATGAAGAAATTAACGGTACCCCTAAATTTGAATATGAGAATTGAAGTCGGTTGTGTTCTTTCCTTAAAAACTACTTGTTTAATAAAAAGTTCTATAAACTCAAGATGCGCTCAACTTTCAAAAGTACCTAATCAAAAATTTTAAAAAAGAGTCAGTAAAAATAAATTTATTGATTCCATGAATTTTTGCACTTCTATGTTAATTTTTTGATTTCTGGTTTTCGATAGAGATGGTGATTTTTCACAATTGCTAAATTTTTTTAATATTTCAAATACCGAAAAAATTAACTCAACTCTCAAGAAAAACGAAAAATTCATACAAAACGACGGACGAGAAATGGAAAAGAAATATTCTTCTACCAAAATTTCTTAAATCAATTTGCAGCTCTCAAGAAAAAAAAAGCTCGTATATTTTCGCTCTTTTTCAAGCAACAGAAATTATAATAAATATTTCTTATAATTTCCTTGAGAGCTGGATTCTTAGCTTTAAGATACATATTGTATTTGAGGTTATTAGCTTTAGGGGGGTTTGAACCCCAAAACCCACCCCTTGTGTGCGCTAATGGTTATATATATATCTCGATTCCTAGACGTGACCCAGCGAAACGCCGGGACACGTATAACTTGTTTTTGACCGATATAACATTTCCCGTTGGTTTCATCCCATCCCGATTTTGACTGTCGCATAGTGTATTTAGAAGTGAAAGTCTTTTACAACACACATTTGGAACATTAGCTCACATTGCTATTATTACATCGGATACGATGAAATTAATGCACATGGGCAAGAAGAAGAAGAAGTAATCTGTTATTATGCCGCACCACTTTATTTTTAAATTTGTATACTAATATGTTTCAAATGAAACAAATTCCGGGACCCTTTTGTTTTCCTATAAAAATACTAAAGTCTAGCAAAGAGTGAATGCCGAATAAAACCCAATGATTGTTGACAAAAAAGCTTAGAAATAAATAGCCAACCAACCACACCCAAAAAATCTTTGTTGTTTGCTTTTGCATACCAGGACGATATTCTATGTATAGTACATACATAAATATTAAGACGAAAATTTGTGTTCATACATACATACACATGTATGTTGTTGTTTGTTAAATTATTCACTGTAACAGGAAGTAACTGCTTTTGTGTACAAATGTCAGTAGTAAATGTGGAATTTCGTGAGCTACGAGTATTTATTACAACTTAAGCAAATTATTCGACGCAAGTATAATTACATATGCACAATAATATCGCTACATAATGGTGAAAAGGTGCCAAGTCTGTATTTTTTTTTAAATTTCGTTTTTGATGCAGAATGGCAGGTAATATGAAACTATTTCGATTTTTCGGCCCTTCTGTATGATTTCAAAAAATGGACTTGGCACCTTTTCACCCTCAGGTATGTGTATTTGTGCATATGCCCTGACTGAGGTTAAATTTCTCTCTTCGTCTTACTCTTTGGCAATACAGCCGTTCGTTGGTTTGAGCAGTGGCCAAACAAATTTGCTTTTGTTTTCGCAAGGGAATTTCGATATTTTTAATTAGTTGCTATTTCATCAAAATTTAAAGATTTTACTACTTCATTGTACCAGAGTAGTCAAAAAGGCAAAGAGGGAAGTATAAGATAAATTGCCTAAACTTGACGTGATAGGTACTTTATATGTAGTAGAATTATTTGTGTAAAATATTAAATAAAATTTTTTTAATAATTTTTTAAAGTACATGCACTGAGAGAAAATAAATCATAACGGCTTTGTTTCAAATTAAAATACAAATGATTTGCCGCCAAGCGGTCTTAATTTCCTTTAAACAATTTTTTTTATTTTTTCCCATTGAATATGCTTTTGTTCTGCACTTCACAGAAGTTTTTTCCTAATAGTAAAGGCCAAAAAAAATTTAATGCTTTACGCTGCGAATGCGTCAGTTGAATGGTGTAAACAGCTTTTCAAATAATCGCTTTCGGCAGCCCACTTTCTTTCAACTAATCGCCTATTACAGTGGGACAATGTAAACGGCTTTTAACGAATAATATCAAGCGCCTCTGCACATTCAGCTAGAGAATATTCATTTCGAATTAGCGTAGATATTTATTTTCTAAATTTGTTTACAAAATATGAGTACTTTTTAACCGAATTCAAAGAAAGGAGGAGGTTATCAATTCGTCGGAATATTTTAATTTTTTTTTTTATGTATATTACCGCACAACTTTGGTCCACGTGAATTGATTTTTATTATTATTAGGTGGTCCCTTACTAATTTGGTTTAGTTCCGATCATTGCGTCATGAACAAATTAACGATACTCATAAAGTTTTATAAGAGAATTGAAGTCAGTTTTGTTTTTTGCTAAATTACTTGTTCTGTCCAAAGAATTTCAAATCGCTAACATGGAAAAACCGAAAATGACTCAATTATTGGACATAAGGAACCTACAGTTTACAATGCACTTGAACGAAACGTAAAACGGAAGCATCTAAAATCAATAGACCCTTACGAATCCGCCGCGATTTGTTACGATTCGCCCCGTGCATTATAATCAGGTAGTAATTCTTTTCTTAAGTTTCTTTTGGTATCCGTATATTTTGCTTAATTTGAAAGTTTTCGTTCAGCTCTGGCGTGAAAAATCCTAGAAAATTTTTCTTGACAGCGGACTTCCGTGACGCAGTTAAGGTGTAGGTAGCAGTTAGCTCAGAATTAATTCTGAGGCCGTACCTTTCCGATCTAGTGTGTATAAAAATACACGAATCCAAGATTTTTTCAGCTACATACATATATTTTTTTTGTTTTGCTCTGTAATGAAAACCATTCAAATTTCGTATTTGTTCTCTTCTAAATCTGCTCTGTACCCACTATTCTTTACACCCAAATTTTGTTTAGCGATTTACCCATTTACTATGCAAATGAAATGCGTATACAATTTGAATATAAATTATAGGATACGCAAGTTGAAAAACGACAGTATACAAAAAAAAAAAAACATTACATACAATGCTTGAAAGCTCCAACAAGGCAGCTGAGCGTCGAAGGAGTCAACGTAGTTACTACATACATATGTATGTGTGTATACATATGTATGGCATGGTGGAAACGAAGCAACACCCCAGCGTATATACAAGCACAAAATTATGCAAATATCATAAAAGTCTGGCACAGTTTCGCTTGAAAGTGAGGCGTAAAAGCTAGAGCAGCGCATGAAAGGATGTTTTCAATCAGTGAAAGAAAAAACACATACTTAGCACAGAGGTGCGAAAAAAACTAGTAAGGCAAGGTACGAGTAGTAAAAAATACACATAAGAATATGAATCCGCTGGGGGAGGAGGTACTACACACAAGAGTAAAGTAGAGTGTTTAAATAGGGGAAACCAAAGGGGAAAACTTCAACGCTATAGAAAAAGAAATAGGCGACCCACTCGCACACATGCGCAGCGTCACACATACATACATAAGCACCTATGAGTATTAGCTTCTTGCGTATAGAGTCCCGTGAGAGAATCAATGCTCCTATTAACAAAAAAAAAAAAAAAGTATGGCAGTAGCTCCCTACATTTATACTCAAATGAGTTCCGGCAAAATAACGAGGAGCGCACGCCTGTGTTTGAAGCGCAGTTTTAGCAACCTTTGCTGCTTTTTGTTCATAGAATCGAAATTTTGAATTTCTTCTACCATTTCCTCTCGCAGTTTTAATGTGACAGTGACAACGAAATACGCTAGCGTCCAATTGTGAAAACAATTAGAAAAAAAAATTAGTAAAACTAAAAGAAGAATATTTGTCAATCAATCTATCACCTAAAAAATGGTGTACTAAATTTGAAAGCAATTAAAAATTGCTAATAAATATTTTATAACAAAAAAAAGTATATTAAAATGTAAATCAGTGTCAAATTAATGTGCTCAAATCAACAACCAAATAATTGTTTTTAAACATAGTTAAAAATTAGTTCAAGCTGAAAAAAAAACAAAGCAAAAATAAAAAAGGTTAAAAATTTACAAAACTGAACACTTGTTGTTGTGTGTGTTAGTGCAATTTGTTAGAAATGGGTGGCGGCGAAGTTAAAGTCGCTACTGTTGATGTCGAGAGCGGCGATAATATGGCCACACTTCCGGTGTCGCGCTCGCACACAACCGGCAGCAATGATAGCGCCGAGAAGAATAATGCAGCCAATAAGGAAATGGAATTAAAGAACGTGATGCCGCAACCATTGCAAAGGTTAATATCATTTTTAATTAATTTATTTTTAAATGGATTATGCCGAAGGTAAATTGGTAAATTAAAAAAAATGAGTTAAAAATTTAAACAATATAATACTTAGTAAAAGAAAAAATTTCTTAGGAATTTTAAACAATTGAAATTTCATTCGTTTTCGCAGATTATAATGTTCTATTTACTTATAGTTACTTACTAGTAAAATCGCAAATTAGCTTTGTTCAAATCCTTAATAGCTTATAAAGCATTCTTAAAAAAATACGAAAGTTCAATCGTAATAAAAACAGAGTAGATTCCTTATAATCCGACAAAATGTTAATCAGTAAGGTGGTCAGAAAAAGAGATGGGCAACAATATGATGATGTTCAAAGCATCCCTGTAAATCGTTAATATTTCTAGGGTATATTTAAAGGGCAAGCCTAGCAACTATCTTTCAACTCCACGCAGTCTTTCGAAATACGAGGGTTTTTCATACGATAATGTCAACTCTGGCGACTAGAATCTTGAAAACTCTTTTCTGTCTCTCGAAAGACTGCTTGAAAGCTACTTGAAAGATTCGGGACTTACCACTTTGTGTTTTAGCTTTAAGCTTTATAATTAACTAACCCCCCAATTCTGTGCACTGGACAAATTGTCAAGCTTGACTATTTGTCAATAAATTTGCGCCTAAACTATGCTGCAAAAATTAAATTTTAGGCGCTTTAAACATGCACAACAAATTTAGCAAATACAGCCAAATCTTTTCGGCATAGTTTTGGGCGCAAATTTATTGACAAATAGTCAAGATTGATTATTTGTCAAGTGCACAGAATTAGGGGGTAAATCAAATAAAAAAAAAAAATATTTTTCTTTTTAAAACAATAAAACCAAATTAAAAAAAAATTAAATAGAAGTAAGAAAAAAAATACAAAATTAATATATAAAATATATAAACAAGTTTCTAAATAAAATTTAAGTAAATTAAAAAAAAAGTTTTCTTTTAAAAGAATAAAATGTGAAAATTAAATCAAAAAAGAAAAACGATTTTATTAAAAAAAAATAATGAAATCAATTTTTAAAAATTAAATGTAAGTTAAAAGAAAATTAAATTAAAACAACAAAAAAAATTGATAAAATATGTTCCTAAAAAATTAAGTAAATTTACAATAAAAAAACGAATAACTAAAGTAATATTAAATTAAATAACATTAGAAAAAATAGGTTTCCAAAAATCTTATGAAATTAAAAATACATTTTTTTTTATATAAATAAAAACAAAAAACTAAAATACAATTAAAATAAAACATAAAATGAACAAAAAGTATTAAAAATACAAGACATATTTTCTAAAAATTAACTTACATAAAAAAAAAACATTTTTAAAAGTCGAAAGAAAATTAAATGACAACAAGAAAAAACTAAATTAAAAGAATGATTAATTAATAAAGTGCCAAATAAAATAAAAAATATTAATTTTTTAAACAAATCCACAAAAGAAAATAAATTAAAAAAGAAAACAATGAAATAAAATTCTAAAAATTAAACAAATAATAATTTATCTTTTAAAAAAATAAAATATATAAATAAATAAAGTTGAATTGCAAAAAAAAAATCAAATAAACGAAAAAAAAATCCTCTGCCCGGCTCGAGGATCTCCCGAGTGACACGGCAGCGCTTTGTTCACTCCGCCATTGCGACTGTTGGAGCAGCGTGAGCAAAATTATATACATACGTATCTGTTAATTTGGAAAATGCTTAAGAGCTTTCTGTCACCATGAAAGTTGGTAAGGGGGTTTTTTGTAATACTTTCGTGGCAGAATCAACAAAATCTTTCAAACTATCTTGCCGTCTGTCTTTCAATTGTGTTATAAAAGATTTGCAACTATCTTAGCTAGAATTGCCATTTTAGGCTATATTCGGAATCCCAATAACCCAATAAAAATTGTGGCGAACGTTCGAAAATGACCTTCGATATCCAATATTCATACCGAACTGAGAACTAACTCATAACCATCCTTAGTTTTGCAACGTTCATAGAATAGTGGAAATACATTCGATATGTGTTCGACAAAAAAAAAATAAAAAATGAAAAACATAGTAAAAAGAGGGAACGTGAAATCCAGTTCTCGAAGAGAAATTTAAAATTACAATTCGATAATGGGCTGGATTTCGAATTCATAACGAAGGGAAAATACATTGGATAACGAAAGTTCCGTCTTGCTGGAGAATGGCCTAGTACTGCCTAGATCTCGAATCGAATACTAACCAATTCCACATTCGTTATCGAAGGTGAGACATGAAAAAGGATTGGTTTTCCAATCATTTTCGAATGGTTAACCAAGCCCAATGCTTATTGGGAATAAACATACTAATACATGGGGATGAAACGATACCATGCAGGTATCGATACTTTTTTTTGGAAGTAGTATCGATGCCTGCAAAATATCGGACCTAAAGTATCGATTCCTACTCGCTTCTATCTCACCCTCGAGGAGTTTCCGGAATTCAAATTAGCCGATGCTCCGTATTTAAGAGCAAATTTAGATTCTATTTTCTAATTTCCTTGTTGTGGAAGAATAATACGAAATTCCATTTATGCAAATCCGAATTTTTTGGTAATTAAGTCAGTATTTCTCCTTCGTACTACTCTAAAGCTCAATAATTAATTCTCGGCCAGCAGTAGTTTTGCAATTGACCGAAGACAAAAGTGTAACATAGAAATTAAAACTAAAGTTTTAAGTTCTAAATACACACATACAATTGGCTCGGAAATGCATAGAAAAGTTCATAAGTAAGTACTAAATATACACAGGCACCAGTAAACACAAACAAAGTTAACTAACAATTTCCATACTCAAACAAATTTTCCTACTCAAGTCATGAACAGCTTGTCAACGTCAGTTTTACAAGAAAATCATGGCTGCGGACATGAACCTTATAGCCATCTTACGGCAACAACACCACAACGGGAGCATAGATAAAAGGACAATCCTGCGAGAACGATGGTAAATCGTGTCTATGTACGTGCATGCATATTTATATGTAAACAAGAGAAAAAGTGCAAAGGGTAAGGGGTAAACAATTGCCACAAAAAAGCAGTAAAATAAAGAATGCAACATCAAGTTGCACATACAGCTGCATTATGGTGCACAGCAATAATGTAATGCATACCTGCTGACTGAGTGACTGACTGATGATTTCGTGCACATACATATATACTTAAGAGTATGTATGCATGTATGCAGAGGTGAAATACAAAAAGCGGGGGGAGAGAGGCTCACACGAAAACGTGCTATGGAGATGAGCTGGGATATTTGAGGCTAGGAATGCTGCTAAAATGCCTGAAAGCAAACAATGAGTGAATGGAAAAGGGTTTGGAAGAAAAAAATGTTTTTGTAATACATTTGCGTTGTTGTTGCTGGCATTTTTATTGTGCTCATAGATATGTTGCCTGTATATGTCTGCAAGGGGCCGAAGAGGGGCTCAAATTATAGGAATTTAATGAAGCATGTTCACATGTATGTATGTATATTAGGGTGTATCCTCCCATAGAAAAAAATCGGTTCTCTTTATATTTTAAGACTTCCGCCAAAATATCTCGGAAAAGTATTAAGATTTACGTAAGCTGAACGTTTTTGAAAAAACCTCCAAAAAGCTAGTTTTTACAAAAAAAAAGTTATTTTCTAAAAATATTTTTACTATAAAGTCACCTCATATGATAGCAGAGTTTAAGCTTAAAAGGTCCACACAAAAATGTTTAAAAGCTTTGTCAATGAAATCAAAATAATGGGATTTTCTGAGAAATTTTTAAATCTGTGTAGCTCACGTAATTCTTACAGGTATTGACGCAAAAGCCGTGACTTTTTTGGTGATGCGACCTAATGTACATGTGTATGCTAAAAATTTGTATGGACTTTCATGAAGTATGCCGAGTGGTTGGATTCAGTTGCACATCTAAAAGCAACTGGAAGTGCAATTAATTAAAATGTAAAATACACACACGTATGTATAAACGTATGCAAATGTGAATTGATGTCGAACGTTTCTGCATGCGAAAGATACAACTTTTTAAATGAAAAAAAAATGGAAATAATTCTATTTTATTTACATCATATTCCATACCCTGTAAAAACTAGGCGAGTATGATTCTCTGTTTGGATAAAGCGGTCAATTTCTCTAAGGTGGAAAAAATTATACAAGCTCGACTCTCGAGAAATATACATTTCAGATCTAATCTATGCAGAATACGAGCAATAACGGCAGATATAGCGAGGTAGGAATAAACTGGAAGTTCAAAACCGGTATCGAAAGCTGTATAAGAACAACAACTTAAATTGAGAAAAAAAGAAATTGACAAATATGTAGAAAGAAAATATTTAATCTACGCCTCCCAATATCCCCCAAGTCGAAGTGAGATACTCGCAGAGGCTTTTTAAAGCTTTGATATACATATATTTTTCACGGATGGAAACAAAATGAAAGCTGTTTCTGGCAATAGCTAGTTATACATACACATATACTTTTCATAAACCCAGCGATCTGCGCGCGCATATACCAGTGTTGACGAGCGAGAGCTTTTATTTTGTACCAGCCAGTATATTCAAAAAAAAAAATGCGACAACCCGGTTCCCATCATAGAAGAAAAACTTCATAAAAAAGCTCTGCTAAGACGTCATAACACAACGGCAATAACGCAAAAATTGCTTTATTTCGCTTTTAAATAGGACGCGAACGCGGACCGCCGCAACGATGGGCCCTTCCAAAATTGGAGACTTACAAATCCGTCCATTTAACTTGTTCATGTACTACTTTTTGTCAAATGTAACTGGGTAACTACCTACACTGCCGGCTAAAAGTATTGGCACAGCTGCTTTTTAACAAAATATATGCAACAATTTGTGTTGTAATATTTTTCCGAAAATTTTGTGTGCAAATATGGTTAATTCTACAATAAAAAACATAAACACATATAATTTCAAACTTTGTGCAAAACTAGGGAAAATTAGGAAAATTTTCATGAAATTTTTTTGCAATAAAGTAGAAGTTCTAAGTAGCTACGAATTACCGTTGATTTTTGGATTTTTTTTTTTTTCACGCAGTCACTTCCATACAAACACAAAATGTTGGAAAATACTTTATATGTAAAAAATGCAAAACACCTTCAACAAAAAAAGTTCTCAAAAATCAATGCGATTTTTGACTAACTCCGAACTTGAATTTTTTATACTAGAATTTAATGCGCTACAAAACTGCATACTCAAGAAAACTCGAACAAATCTGATTAAAAAGGTGAAAATTTTCTTGAAAATTTATTGAATGTTCTCGAATTTTGCACTTAGTTTAGAAATTAAAAATTTTGTGTTTTTTTGTTGTAGAATGAACCATAAATGCCCTTTTTGCCCTTTCCTCTATGTTTGGTTGGTTTACAGTATAGTTGGCCAGGATCAAAGCAAAATAGTTCACCCTATTATTAGTATATTATGTTTCCGTTACTTTTCACAAAAAATGTTTTGTGGATACCAGATTTATTTTTATTAAATTGGAATGAATTGAATCTGGGTTACTGCTGATCAATCGTTTCAAGCTAATTTTAATGTTTCTTTCCAAACTATAATCAAATTCGACAAGCGACATTTGTGATTTTTGTTGTCAACAATTCTCGATACATTTGTAGCACATATACCCACCCATTCCATCCAATCAGACAGACATATAAGAGCAAAACGTCATATGTATGTCGAATTAATTTTAATGAAAGGCACGATTGCAGGACAGTACTCAAAAATATATACATAAATTCAGTTCAACAAATCGAGCAAATACATATAGAAGTTTGCATATTCATTAGCCATCGGTGAGCGCATCCTGGGACAGGTTCGCAGGGTGTTTTGGGCATTGCGGCATAAGCTTGATGATATGCACATATGTCTTTTGTGCAGTCAAACATAGAACGTTTGGCATAATGCAGCGTCTGGGGATGAAGGTGGATGTGGGAATGTGAGAAAAATGTACATCAAAAATCCAATTGCCGCTAACCCACATACTTAGCACCCAATCTGCGGGGCTGAGGCCTTTGAAGCTGCTTCGCGACTGAACATTTCCGGGGAGCTGGCTGGCTGGCTGTGTAAGCGCATAATAACATCGCCGCTGCAGAATTGGGTCGCTCCTCTTGTGCATATTTTAACCTGCCTTAACAAGCATTGCTCAGCAATACAGGCTTTCAGTTTTCATACCGATGATGATGATGATGATAATGGCTGAATAGTTGTACAAGCAGGCTGTGCTTGTGTCTTTGTATGTATGTATTTATGTCTGCAGAGTGGCATACAGTCGGCGATGTAAATATTTGTTGCTTTTAACATTACAATACTCAGTCAAGTTGTTTTCCATTTTGCTGCAATGCACTTAGAATTGTAAGCGAACGAGCTTGCGTCCAAAATACGTACATACATTTGGATGTACATCTAAGTATATTAGGGTGGTACTTAAATGTAGGAAGCAAATTTTTGTATCAGATTTCCTAAGCCTTAAGCGCTACTTCGATGCTACTATAGTCGAAGATATTTACAAATAAATTTTGGTCCCGATTGGAGTTGGTTAAGGCGCGTCGCACAGGGGTCAAACTTCAGTCTGCTCTATGAAAACGTCTTCAGTGACTAAAGTCGGGACCAAAATTTATATGTGATATCTTCGACTATGGTGGTATCGATTTTGGATATTAGATGAACAAAAAATTAATTTTAATTTTTTGAGTCTCCACAGAGGCTTCTGGCCTTTGTTTGACCCCTTTGCGATACGCCTTAGTGGTCTCCAATCGGGACCAAAATTTATATGTGATAGCTGTGACCGTGGTATAACCGATTAAGGGAGTGAGACTGAAAAAATCATTCACTTGATTTTAAGGACTACCCTTATGTATATGTATGTATGTATGAAAAATTAAATCATTCTGTTGTGTATCCCAGTAGATAATTTCAGGAGCTAATAGCCCTTCCAAAAGGCTTGAGAGTCAAGCGGCCTTCCACTCTACATTCCTTTCTCCTTTCTTTTTTGTATGGAGTCGCACAAACTGAAGGCCTTCTACCTGCGCTACCAATAGAACGGCTTCCAGAGGGGTTTTTTGTGGGACGTATTTCACAAGGCCTTTTGTTAATGTTAAATACATAATATAAGTTATGTTTTCGTATTCTCCAGCAAAAAATATCCAGTAACTTTCCAGTAACCAAATTTCTTACACATTCCCGTAAATTGTAAATAGCAAAAGACCTTCTGAAAGCAGGCAAGCACATTTTTCAGCCCTTCTTGGGTAGGCCTTTTAGAATGGCTTCACTACCTAGCCTACCTAACTTATCTTCTGGGATGATTGGTGGCTCACATGAACGCATATCTGCATAAGTACGCGTCAAATCTATGTACATATGTATGAATGTGAATTGGTTCGATCGGCTTTGTTGGAAAATGTGCAAATCCTTACACATTGGCTTTAGTCCGCAGTGCAAGAAATCATATAGAGAGCATACATATATACACAGATTTTACATAAATTTATGTATGCATGTGCTTGTGTCTGCGTGAAACATTTTTTACCGAATTTTTGTTGGCTTTTTATGTAGGCACTCGCATATACCTTTGATTTGTTTGCATATCTCATTTGAAAAGAGAAGCAAAATAAAAACAAACCTCTCGAAATATTCGCTATAAAACAAACAAATAATAACGTCTATAGAATTCACTATTTCTAAGTGAGATTAACTCTACAAATAAAAATGTTTAATTTACAGTTACAACTTAATAAACATATCTCTGGCAACTATACATACATATGTATATATGTATATCCTACTTTCTTGTGGAAGACCTTTTGTGGTCAAATGCAAGGACTTCGTGTTTGGTGGGGCTTTCCACGATATCGATGTGGTTTTAAAATGCCCGAAGAAATTCTTCTTCTTGCTAATAACTTTCCTGGCGGCGTTATCGAGTGTATACACATATATGGAGAATAGTTTTAAGATTATATGTATACTGTTATCTAATATCGAGCTTCCTCTGATTCTCATTGCAGTTTTGTGGCTAAAAACCCAAAAGACATCTTAGCATTTGGTGGCAATTTTCTATATCGGATTGAAAATGTTCTCTCATTTAATGGAATTTGCCATTGGAACTAGAATTGCATACAGATATCAAGAGCTAGCCGAAGCTAAGAAATTTTAAGTATCAAATGATGTTTTGAACGAATTAAAAAATGCGCTAATTATTGACATTTTTCCCTAGTCCAGTAAACAGAAATTCTGTGACTTAAATAAAATTTGGCAATAAGGGTTTAATTTCTTATATTAGGCACCCTTAAGCTCGATGCATTTAGCGCAGTAAGTTTCCAAAAAAAAATAGAGTTTCCTCAGGTCCTCAAAATAGACATTTATTTCAGTAATTACCATATTTTTCATACGACACAAATCATTTCCCTCGGCCCACTTCTTCAGATTTGAAAAACAGAAAATAATCGAATGGGGCTTAATGGGTGGGGTAGCAGCTAATTGTCGTCTAAGTTATGGGTTATAGACGAAGTTCTACTTTTCACTTTTTCGTCGTAACTTACGTGGCTGTCTGCTTTCAATGGCAGTTAAAAGAAAACGAAAAGATGCAATTTCTTAAAAATTTTACAAAAGTCTGCCAAGAGTCTACACGAAATTAAAAAAAAAAGTAGCTGACTGAAAATAGTTATCACTGATTTTTTTTAATGTGAAAACATTTATAATTTTATTATACAATTTATTTTTTCTATATTTTTATTTAACTATGGCAATGCTGAACATGATGAAATATCTGCTATCTACTTTATTTTTGCACTTTTACAAACAAAACATTTCAAGTAAATATACATACATACAAACGTAACCATATACAGAAACAAACATACACAAGTACTTGCTAGACTTTTTTTAATATGCTACCAAATACCAATTTTATTCAAACTATCCTTCGGCTACACTCCTATTGCTAAATTACATTTATTTATACAAATTGTTACAACTGCCTGGTTTTAAACAAATTCAATCACGTATGTATGTATGTATCTCAAATTGAAAAAAACGCCAGCTACTTCCCTTTGAGCCTAGTGAAAAAAAATCAATCAATTCCAACTGCCCTCCTTTAAGTTGACTTCATCCACCCTGTACTCTTTCCAGAACAAACGCGTGTATGTATTTGTGCTTTATAATATCCCTGCCCGAGTATTTATTTCACATTGCGTACAGCACAATTTCCAAGTTGAGTATAGAGTCAGATTTTTGAAATTTATTTAATTTTTGGGAAAATTATTATTATTTTAGGGTTTGCTATTCAATTAAGCCAAATCCAAATCGAAGTTTTCTACCAGCAAGAATCACCGTTCATGGCACTTATCAGACTAACATAATAACAGGACCGATTGAACTATGGTAATTAACACAATAATACCTACAATGTATATATACTTATTTAATAATAATGAAAATATGTATTCATACATACATATTTTAATTGTTTGTGGCTGATAAAAAAAGGAATTTTTATATTTGGTAAGACAAATCTGAAAAAAAAACGATCAGAATTTAACAAAGTGAAGAAAAATAGAAAAAAAAATTGGAGAAACTAAAATGGGTTCTTATGTCACATAAACTTATTTATGTCTTTCTATGTTTTACGTATTTGTTTCTGTCATTTCTCTTTTAGTGCAAGTAAAATTGTTACGTATACGCCCCATCTCACATATTTATGCGGTGACATCATTTTGTATAAGAAATATGGACTAAGCCACTTAAATTCTTGCAAGCTGCTGATCGGGGCTACTTTCTAACTTATAAATTACTTTCTAATTTCATGTAAATGCGCGAAGTGTCATCAGTTGAGCTTCAGATACCAAGAAATACATAGTGGCCATCAGTCCGAATTGAATAAATTTCCAAGCTTCTGCTTCAAATACGTCTCCTATTTCTAAAAGTTTTAAAAACTTGTCTCTAACCTTTCCAGGTTACTTTAGTTAACGGTTTATTTGTATTTTGCGGCAGTCATATTTCTTAAGTGTATGCTTTGAAGAATTTAGGCTGGCTTGACTTCTGAAGAAAAATCTCACTTTTTTGGTACGAAATATAAATCAAAGCTTTAGTGACTTTGTAAAAAGATTCAAGTTCGATATATATTTCACTAATACGATATGTGGCAATGTTCCATTACTAGCTACTAAATGCTTTTAAGCAGCATGCAAGTGGGTGATTACATAGCACATCCGAAGACATAACAGAAAAGTGAAAAAGCTCGTATTTAATGCACATAAAATTTTATTTATGGTCTCCTAACATTAATATTAATATTTTGTCTAACAAGGCCGTGACGTTCGAATCTCAAAATTTTATGATTTTCTTGTTTTTTTTTCCTTTTTCCCTTTAAAATTTAAAAATAAGCACGTTTTTCGGTGTGTGTTTTATTTTATTTGTTGCTGAGATCATTTATTTGAAAATTCTGAATACAAGCTCCGCAAGCTCCCGTTTTGCACACTCCAACAAATGATTTTCGCAAAATTGAAATTAATTGCATAACAAATAGCATTATGAAGAAAATTTGGAAACCGAAATATTCCTAAAAAATTGTATGTGTTTAAAGTCATGAAATAACCACAAACATCAAAAAATGGGAAAAAAAATTTACATACAAACATATATTTGTTAGCAACCGCTAATCAAGCGTAGAAAGCTGACTTTGTTAGACCTTGTTGGGAAAACTTGAACTAAATGAGTTTACTAACGCCAAGGTCTTGGCTATATTAGGACACTTGTAGTTGTGTTTTTTCCCCGCTGGCAAGTGAAAACTTTATTCATAAACGATAAGCATGTTCATGTAGTCAACCAATAAAAACGAAATAAAGTTCTTAAAAAAAAAACAAGTGAAATCACGAGTAGCATTTTTTAATCCTGCTGTTATGATTACTGAAGAGCTAAAAAATTTTGAAGAAAAAGATAAAAACGAAAATTACCAGAACAAAAAAATACTATAGTCATTAACGTAAAAGGCACTAATTGACAATTTTGAAATTTTGTAGAAGAAAAAAATATAAAAAAATGCATTTTCAAGAAAACTAAAATTTGTTTTTGTTTTGCTTTGTACATTAAAATGAGTTTATTTGCCAGATTTTTCATTTTTTTTTTTTTTTTTTTTGATCTAGGAAGGAAGTGCTGTTGCCACCAAATGGAGAAACCCCTAAAGTCCTTTATCCTTTCATTTTATTTTATCAATATTTCTTTCCCACAATTGCAATTGAGGTAAACTCTTCTAAAATTTGGTTATCGAAAAAACCTTAGATTAGATAATGATTGGAAGAGGCTGCTCCCTCTATCGCCACCAATACGATTTAATGTTACAAACCTCTATTTGGGGTTTACCATTAAGAGCGAATCATTTTGCTTTTTCGATTAAGAGGCTTTTGGGATAGTTATGTAAATGATTTTAAATTCAAATGAAAGTAAAATAGTGCGGAATTTCGCGCTCGATGTTGGGCTGCAGCTCTTCTAACGTTGCTGGCTTAGTGGCATAGACCAGCGATTTGATGTAACCCCACAGAAAAAAATCTTAAGTGGTTAAATTGTAGGAACGAGGGTTGTTGGACGGTTTTGTCGACCGGAAATTGCCGTAAGCGCATGTAAAATAATTGCGATAAAAAGTGAGTTTTGATAAAAAAAAATTTAATAGATTGAAAACGTTGTCGAAGCGTGCATTGCTCCATGATTAAATGATAGATTTGCGTTTTAAAATGTGAATGAATTGCGACGTCCAGCTTCGCTCCTATTCGGGAAATGTCAAAAACTGAATGCGTTGTCTCTATTGAAAAGCCTCTAGGTCTCCTTTGTTCCATGTGTCGTTAAGGAACCCCGTGAGCTTTTTTGGCTAGGTCACGGTGATTTCAGGGAGAGGAATTTGGGCCCAGCAAGCCCAGAAGAAGAATAAATCCAAACTTCCTTGAACAAAGCTTTTCAGCCCAAAAAGAATATAACGTTCTGGGTAAAACTTATATCTTTTAGTTTCTTGATGATCCCTATTATTCGATTGTGTCTTTGGAAAAATATTTGAATGTTGGGAAAATGTAAGGTTCCAATAACTTATTTTCTTTGAATACCGATATTCGTACAGAGTAAAATGAAGCATACGATCAATAAATGACTGTTGATATAGCTGGGAATTGAATTGAAAACTGTCATTGAAAAATTCTCTATAAGGGAAATGTTCTACAACTAAGTGGTACGCACCTCTCGATTTATTTTTTCACAGAGAATCAAATTTCAAAATAGTTTTTTTTTTTTTGTAATTTTTATGTAAAACTAAAAAAGTAACAACTATTTTTGGTTTAACTTTTTATAAATCCAAAATAACAATTATTTTTTATTTTTTTTTTTATCTTTTAAGTCATACGCATAAAGGTCATTATCATTTTTTGCAGTTAAGAAGGCGTTGGAGAACAAAAGTTTACTACCACTTATACGAAAATCTTCAAAAACTGTTATATAAAACACATAATATAAAAACCAAAAATAACTGTTATTTGTATATTATACAGGTAAAAATTAAAAATAGCTTTCATTTAAGGAGTAATTAAATAAAAGTAAAAAAATAATTGTCAAAGAGTGATTTTTAAAATAAAAGCCGTAACTGTTATGGTCCCAGCAATTGACGTATATATGTAAATACTTGATTGAATTGACAAAAGTTTGCAAGAAATCAATATTTAAGGCATTGAAAACCAGATTTAATTTTGCACGCGCACTTCCGAGAGATGAGAGCATGGGCACTATAATTATTTCTAGGGAATCCTATATAAAACAACTCAGAATGCCGAAGAATTGATATTGAGTGAAATTTCATCTAAAAGGCAGGGACAATCACTTGATCCATTTATTATTTTGCTAAAAGAGATATCCTGCTTTCAAGGGTATCCAGACTAATTAGCAGGCACCGAGAATTATATGAAGGTAATGGCATAGAAGGCCTCTAAATATAAGCTGGGTACTCTAACTTCTATCCAACAAATACACAAAACAGAACATTATGTGTGTAAAGATTGATGAATGCCGGTTTTGGCGAATAAATGCTAACATTAAGTATGGAACGAACAAAGCATCACTTCACTAATGAAAACGAATGTTGGTATATTAACTTCGACAGAGGTATTCGGGTGACACTTTGTCGAAGGCTTTTTGAAAAATCAATGTAAATCGTATCTAAATATATGGAAGTTTTTTTTTAAATACAGAAATGCATTTATCACTGAAAACAGCCAGGTTGGTAAGTTTTCCATAAAATTAGTGAGGTCTTTCCCTATCCAACACTCCTCGTAACTTATTGCAATATTGTGGCCTAGTTATGGCGTATGTTTCCGATGTTGCTTATGCTAATGTGTCATCGTCCTCATAACTTAATATATTCTGCGCTTATCGATCAAAAATATGGTTTGTATACATATGATGAAAATGAGAATGTAGAAATATTCTAGGGCCAACAGTCGAATGTAGCAAATTCGAATTTCGAAAAATGCCAAAGACCACTTCTCAGTTTGACATTTTTTTTTTTTTTGTATTTATAAGTAAAGGTTGTGTGTGTTTTACACAATATGGTACAGGTGTCCATATTACAATCGGCTTTGTAGATAACTATGCACACAAGTAAATATATATGCGATTTGCTGATAAGGGATTAAACGTGGAAAAAATAATGTAGACACAATTTCAATATATAAATCTCACAGTCAAGAAACGGCTGAATATACAGTGACTCAAAAAAGTTACCACGTGTAGATTTTTTTGAAATATTCTTAATGTTTTTGTTTATTATTTTTCTAAAAAAATACCGTCCAAGCTTTAACCAAAATAAAAATCATAGTTTTAAATTTTACAAAATTTAGCAAAATTCAAAAAATTTTCATCAAAATTTAAACTTTGTAATCTGAATGCCCAAACAATTTTAGTCAATCAAGTGCAAGTCTCAATCGGCTAAAAAATCGCGTTGATTTTTGATAGTTTTTTTTGAGACTTGTTTTGCAATTTGTTTCTTATATAACAAGTGCAATTTACAAAATCCAACAAACGAACTTCTCCATTTTATTTTATAAGAAATTCATGTTTATATGGAAAAAGGTGCAAAAATTCGTCACCGATAAAAACGTCTCAAAAACCAAAAGGACTAAAATTGTGTTTGCTATAAAATTGCAGAGAGATTCAGATTAAAAATTTGGAATTTTAATGAAAATTTATTAAGTTTTCCTTAATTTCGTATATAGTCTGAAACTGTGATTTGTCTGGTTTTCGCTAAAGCTTGGACGGAATTTTTATAGAAAAATAAAAAAAATCTAGTTCCAAAAACATTACGAATATTAAAAAAACAACACGTGGTCATTTGTTTGAGTCACTGTACGTTATGAATAGATGGCTTAGTGGAAAAAATTGCGCCTTCATAAGAAGCAGAATTTTTGTTATATATATATATATAGTGCTTACTCATAATTTGCATGTAGCGTTTGTGCAACTCTGAAAAGTGTTTTAGATGTAAATATGTATGTATTTCTCTGAAATTTTTATTCAATTAAAAACGCAAAAACAATTACTGGATTATTTTGGGTTCGTGCACAATTAATTACTAACACAGGCAAACTATTCGGTTTTGCTCGTAGTTTATCTTCAAATTATCTAAACCAAATTTTATGCTAATTTTGCTAATATAACAACACATTTTTTTTCTCATTTCCCCAACGCTTTGGCTTTGTACAGGACCTCGCTGTTCATCGTCACCAGTTTGGTGTATGCCATCATTTTGATTGTTGTCTGCATTGCCTATGTGATTAGCGATGTGACAACCCACCGTCTGCCAGTGCTCTACTATGAAACATTCTTTACGTATTTGTATGGTGTCAGCATACTCTTCCTATTGTATGTATTTTGCTTCCTGTTGCAGGGTAAGTTGACAAAAAACAAAAAGAAAAAAAACTAAAAAAACTAAAAACTAAAAAAACACTAAAAAAATGTACACTAAATAATGTAATAATAAAAAAACGAAAAGTATTAATTATGATTTATTCTTACGTTCGCAGCAGTTATTAAGCTTTTTTTATCTGCCTTGTTTCTTCCCCTTTTATTAAGTTTGAGTTTTCATTAACAACACAGTTTCTGTTTTATTAAAAATTACCCCTGCTTTCATTACTTCTTATGCCACAGAGAGTTCCTGCTGTAATGGCGGCAGTAAACCGAAATCACCACCAAAGGATAAAAAATCAAAGAAAAAATTACCAGATCCAACCGATTCGAAGGATGCGAAGGGTTCCAAGGATTCTGGCAAAACCGGCAAACCGAGTCCATATCAGGTTTGTTTTTATTATAAGAAAAATTATTTATTTTCCTTTTTCAATCCTTTTGTTCGGCTGAAGAATTTTTATTATTCCACTTGTTTACATAAATACATTGAAAATTGAACTTGTAATTTGTGTGTATTTTCCTCGCATAAACTCTCATACATATATGTCCGTCTCACGCACATCCCTACACCTTTTAGCAGCCTTCAGTTACCCTCTCTGAAAGTAAGAAATTCCCCACACAAGCACACACACCCTAGCTGAATTTTTAATACTATTTCAAGTGCACGAATATTTTTTGCCAAGTGCAGTTGAAGCTGAAAATTTTATGTATTTCAAAATTCTTTGGGGGCCTTGTAGGTAATTGTGTGCTAATTGGCTGTAATTACTTTAACTTTTGTTCATTACTTAATCCATTAGCGCTTACGTTGTGTGGCTTTTGTAATTTGTATTTGGGGACTAGCGGTAATTTTAATGTTTAATGTTGTTTACCTTCATGATTTTGTCACATCATTTTTTAATTTTCAATTTTTAATTTCTGCGGTTTCATTGTCAGAACCGATATTGTTTTTGAATTAATATTTGGATTAAATTAAGGATGAAAAATATTATTTGAATAGAAAGAAAAATTTGTTAAAAATAAAAAGTATAAAAGCGAAATAATCTTCTTTAATTAAAAAATTCAATGAGCACATTAGAGAAGATGCATTGTGTTAAAAAAATTAAGTAAAACTGCGTTTTGTGAAATGTTTGACTTCTCTGCTTGATCTGTTTCGAGTCTCCTCTTGGGGATCTAGACTTTGGACTTGGTGCAAGGTCTATGGGAAAATATACCTCTCTCATTTATATATTTAACTATTTAGAAGTTCTCATTTTATTTCTTGGTACTTCCGACAGGGTAGGAGTAGATATGATGTATCCTTCTGAACGAAAATCACTTTGTCTCCAAACCAAATTTGACAAGGGATGACGGAAAATATTTCTAAAATACATCATATTCAGTAGTTTGTTGAATTTTCTTGGTCTGGTTTCAAAACATTAAGAGGAAGACTAGACTAAAGTTGATAAATTAGCATGGGCGAAGTCATTGCGTATTTTTCGGTGAGCTTCATAATTCCCCATTCGTTGGAAGACTTGCCTTTAGTGGCGAAAAAATTTAATACTATACTGTTCCAATAATTTTTGACTAACTAGTCGCCAGATATACATATGTAGGTGTGGTCTCTGGCTGACGTAATAGAACACAACTACTTTGGATGATGTATTTATTCAAAGCATCCAATTGTCGATAGTTATCATCAAAATTGTTTGCTCGTTTCCTTTGTAGGAGTACAAAAGCAACCTAACACTTAAATACCACCACACTGAGCGCTTAACCTTCCTATGATGAAGTCCTGCTTTTGAAGTCGTTCGAAGTGAATTATCGATCCGGGACTAATACCGTAAAATTCCACATGATTGTAAACAAATCCACTTCTCCACACCAGTTACAACTATATTCACTTTTCAACAACATATAATCCAAATATAGAGCTGTTTCCTAAAGGTAGAAGTAATGCTTTTTTTGGCTGCTACCTACATTTTATGCGACCAGCAACCGTGTCGTGTAAACGGGCTGTTAGGCTTATCAGAGAGTTGGCTGAAAATGAAGCAGGAAACATTTACTTTTTTTTGGCTCTTTGTATTTTGCTCTTTCGAAGTATACATTGTAAATAAAAAGAGAGCCAAATGTATGACGCGCTCGGAAAATTAAAAGTTTATGTCTCTAGGCACTGAAGCAAAAGTGGCATTTGAGTTTTGGTTAACCGCACCTTAACAAGTTTTGGCCTTAATTAAACTATGCTTGGGTTATCAAAAAATAAACAGTTCTTTGAATGGTATAAATTCAAAAAAGTTACGTAGAAAATATAATTTTCGTTGCGTCTTAGAACGTATAAAAAGTGATATGAAAAATAGGTAACTACGCCATGCAATTTTGTAATTTTTGAACCATTTGGATCATTTGGATCAAAATGCGAACAAATTTCATGATCATTTTCGAACGATTTGCTAAATATTAAACAAAAAAATAATAATTTCATTAGTCCGATTTCGAAATTGTCCCAGGCTCTGCTACGAATTCTCCTTTATCTCCTTCAATTGCACAAGAACTCTTTCAGCGGAAAGTTAAGTTTCAGAAAACGTTAGACGGGCCCTGCAGAATTATACATTTGCCTCCATAGCGTGAATTAAAAAGCTTATGATTGCTTAGGAGCAAGCTAAATGTATGTATGTACATTAGACCGTACGACCTTACCGAGCAAACAAAAAAGTTCGCCATACAAACCTTACTCTAAATTATTTTTGCAAGGCAATGCCGATTTTCTTATGCTGAACTTTGGAGTTGCTGTTTTATATTTGGCGGTGGGTGACACCTACATTAGCCAATACAATTGTTTTTTAATAGTTCTATTCGAATAATTAAAATACTAGCTTAGCAAAATTTAATTACTTTTGGTGCGATTTAATTTACTGACATTAGGACGGCACATTAGGTTGAGAAGAACTGAAGTCTATTGGAAAAGTAAGAGATCGTGGTACTTAAGGACAATAAGCTGGGGAACAAAAAAAAAACAATTATCTCCTCCAGGCGAGAACATAGATATATCATACTTTAAGATCCGACTGTAAATGCCGAAGATATGACCAAAAATTTAAGAAGGCGATCCGACCCCAACGTTCGCCCAAAAAAATTTTTTTTAATTGCCAGGGATGTACGACGAACCTTTTTCCTGGTATCGTCTAATATACAAATTATTATTTTTGTTCGTGTACTTCTCTAATATGTCTTACGGTCCGCGACTACATTTGATCATCTTTTTTCATAGTTAAAGGAAAAATAATTGCCAATCTCTATCTTCAGCGTTAAATTATTTGTTTTCTAATATGAAATGCTATTTTTATTTATTTCTATATGTAATATTAATTTACATCCTTATTTTTAATTTTTTCACTACTACCTTTCATCACCATCATCATCATCCACAACAACTTTAATCATATATGTATGTATGTACACTACTACCGCCTGCTACTGCCAACACATACACAAAAATTTGTGCATTAATTAAAAAAAAAAAACCCAAACCGCTCACCAACACAAACGCAAAACGAATGCTGTACATAAATGCGCTCACAAAAATATGTACCTGCGCGCAAAATCAAAAAAAAAAAAAACAAAAAAAAACGAAAATAATTTCTGTCTTGAATGTTCCGCATCTTGGCAATGCTATATCCTCGAAAAAACCTCTGTGCAAACTGCTTTACAAAAATGATGAATTGAATAATGAAACCCATATATTCTCAAAAACAAAAAAATCAAATGCAAACCAAATACACTGCTGCTCTTCAATGCTATGAATATGGCTGGCTATCAAATTCTATGCTCCTGCCAAATAATGCCTAATCCCGCCGCGACTACGCTGATGCTACTGCACACACGCACACACGCACATACATATATAAACCAATGTGCTGCAACATTATAATCTGAATAATCTGAATACAATGACATATGAAAATCCACACACACACGCACACACATACTCAAATGTACACATGCAAACAATGCTGCGTGTGCTTTGCATTATCCTGACTACAAAATAATACGCATTTAAATCGTTGATCCGTTCACTCCAACGTCGGCAGGAGCGATATCCGGTTAAGAAACGTGATCTCGTACGACAGTCTTTGACGTTACAGGTATGCTTAACAACAACAGAAATACAAAACCAAACAAGAGAAAATAACAAAATCAAATAACACTAAATATGTATCTACAGAAATTCGTATAACAACTAAATACTCGTAAATATGAGTACACCTGCATATATACGTACCTATTAACTCAATGTGGAATGGCATCGTCATACTTTTCTCTGCTTTTTTATATCTCTATCCTTTTCAACTGGCTTTCCTTGCTTACGCACTTGAGTGCCTAACAAATGCTCAATTTTCCTTTTATTCTATGTATGAATTTGGCTTTTCTCTCACTATATCTGTGATCTTATGTTTTCTTTTTCTTATACTCAAAGTGGTTGTATGTAAATACTAACCTTTGAACGTACTTTGAATATCTACTTGTAGTTTATAAATAATACCGTCCAGTACTTCTGAAGAGGTTCTGGTTTTAGGGTCGATTCTCATGACTATGGGATAAGCATTTCCTGTCTGATACTCGTATAAAACTGGAACAAATCTAGATGGTTCAGTCACTTGGGCTTAAAAAAGCCAGCCAATGCATAGTTAGTCAAGCATGCTCTCTCGTCGAAATTCTTTATTATCTTCCAAGTTGGAAAATTCTGGCTTAAACGAGCAGGGCACACCGAACTTCATTAAAAAATATTTTTTTTTTTAATTTGCGCCTGTTTTTCTAGAATTACTGGACGATAATGTGAACCGATTTTGACGATCTTTCAGATTTATGCTTTTCTCGTTAAAACCATCATATGCTGTGAATTTCATCAAAATCGGATAACATTTACTATTTCCGCCCACAAGAGCTGTGGGCGTGGTAGCGCGTTGAATTTTACCATTTCCCACATTTCTTCATTCCTAAGTGCCGAGCAGCGCATATACGAAACTTAAGCAAATTTCTAGCACGGTTACTACTTTTGGCCGCAGCTTATATGGGGACGTCCCACTGTGCCTCGTAACCACGTAAATCTTGTAAAGTTAATTAATTTTTTATGGAAAACCGGTTTCTTTTCTAGTTTTAGGCTAGTTTAGGCGTCAGGCGGGGGCGAACGCAGAACGCGGTTAGGGTTAACCAAAAAACATGTTTCTTTTAAATTTAATCAGTTCCACCAAAAGTGTGTTTCGGTGGTCCAATATGTCTATACTTTAATTTTTTTTTATCGACACCTGAGTGGAAGATCGACCTATCTCGGCAGCTAGTTCGAAAACGCCCTATCTCAGGAAACTTTTCAAGAACGGTTTACTTTAGAATTTGATTGAAGAATGCCCTATTTCAGAATTTTGTTGAAAAACAACCTGACTCAGAACTCGGTTCAAAAACGCCCTATCTCAAATGGAAATATATTGACAATGTGCTGACATACGGCGTTTTTGAATCGCCAGCTGAGATAGGGCGTTTTGAGATCAGGAAAACTTCAATCAAATTCTGAGATAGGGGCGTTTTCGGGACGTAAGTTTTTTTTTTAAACTTAGAGAAGCGACCAATTTGAAGCCTTAGAAGTTTTCAGTTTGAAATAGTTCGTTAGTTTTACAGAATGCATTTGTACTACGATTTTTCTCCCAAATAGGTAAATTGATTTCATCTCAAAATGTGGATCAAGAACAACACCGCGTTCACGTTGAATCTCTAAATGATACTGAAAATTCAAAATGTTGAAAGATGAAATTTGAGTCCAATTATTTTTACCCTATCGAAAGCCTTAACCTTAAAATTCACACCAAAGATATGCGTATAGTAGTACTTTTAGGGATTATGTTAGTTCCAAAGCGAATTCATACAAGATGGTGTTACCAGAGCATCTGGACGGAGAGCTCATGACCAAAAAACCTATCATACGTCAGATCGATTGAAATTTTTTGTGAGCTTAGCTTGTTAATATACAGTATTGGCCCATTTCAAATTGATATTGTGTGCCACGCATAATTATTTATTTATTTTTAGGAATTTTCAATTAAAAGACAGTTTATTCCCTAACAAAACTCACATAGACGCAAGTTTAAAAGTTTTTAAAAGACTATATGTAAAAAAACGCAACGAATTTTCACCCAAATTTCAAATCTTTTGGAGTACACAGTTTTATAGCCCATTCAATTCTAGTTTAATAATGTGCAGTATGGGTATCAATCGAAATGATTTTGAAATGGCTTCATTTCTAAACTACATGTACATAAGTAGGAAAAAGTATTCGCAAGAGAGAGGTTTAAGATAGTTTTAGTTTGAATATATTTTGAAGATATTTAAAAAATTTAAAATCTCCTGCTTTTTGCATATTTTAAGTATGTTGAGTTTAATTAATACCTAATGTAGCACGTAAAAATTTCATACATTCAACGAAGCGGGTGAGAGCGATCTAGTATACCATATATGTCAATGTATTTTTTTTTTTTAACAAACCCTCTTGCAGAGAACTTATTTAACTTGCAATAAATAAACATTTGCTTAGTAAACAAAACAAAAATTTTTATTGCTTAATTAATTTCAAAGGTTTTTTCTTTTCTTTTTTTTTAATTATAAAAATTTAATTGAGCGACAATCAAAAGCAAATCCACCTAAAAGTAAAAGAATCAACATTGAAATGCGTCAAAATGAAAATAAGAGAGCACGAATTTCGATGTGAAGCAAAACTCTCTGGGAAGACAATACTTTTCATAATTGTACCTTGCACTCTGCTCTCCTGTAAAATTTGAGTGCCGCAAGATAGGCGGTTTTGCAAAACATACATATATTTTAATTTAATTTAATTGTTAAAAACTTTTTTTCTGTGTTTTTTAATTTAATTTTCTTTTAATTGTTAGATTTTATTGTTTTAACAGCTGTTTACAGTCTCAAGAAAAACCGAAAATTCATACAAAATGGCACACAAGAAATTTAAAAGAAATTTTATTTTATAAAAAAACCTTACATTTTGCAGCTTTCAAGAAAAAATATTCGTATATTTATTTCTTCAAGAATATTTATAGCAAAAGCAAAGTGTTTTTCAAGCAACAGAAATAATAAAAAATATTTTTTAAGATTTTTTTTTAGTGAAATTCTAAGCTTTAAGAAGAAACGTATGTATATTTTTTTAATTTCATTTAATTTTAAGAAACTTTTTGTCCTTTATTAATTTTTTTTTTTAATTTTCTTTAAAACGAAGTTGGAACCCATCCGTGACTTATTAAATTGTCATCACTGATGTTAATTAAAATTTTGCAATTCAATCGCAAATTTTTCTAACAAGCGATATAGAAGGTCAGGTTTAAAGCAGAATCTCATTTTTGTGAAAATTGTAAATAAAGGGTATTGAATACAAGCCGTCGATATGTATTTTCAGTATCAACAAAACAAAACATTTTACAATGCTTAAGAATTGATAAGAGAAAAATCAAGTGCTCTGCATCAATAGATTTCAATAAGACTTGCCTAGCAGTTTTTCGGACTTTCAGTGATTGTGGTCTCATTCATTTAAATAAATTTCAGCGAATGCTTTGTAGCATAAATCTTGATTTGCAGAAACTCATAAACTTGCATATTTAATAATAAAAACTTCAAAAACAAACTTTAAGGAAAACATAAGTTTTATTCTATCAATGCCCGCATTGAAAAAGTTGTCTCTACTGCAGCTTACTTACATACATACATACGAGTAATAAGTAAGACCTAACCTATCATACTTCTTCTTGAACTTTTTTCATAAATCTATTCAATGCATATCAAAATATGAAAAAAAACAACTTTTATGTTACAATCACATTTTGCGGTAATGCGTATGTATGTAACTATGTTTGCGGCAAAGTTGCGAAGAGAAGCCGCGAAAATTTCAAAATTTATCACATTTATTGCAACACAGACAAAGTTGTGGCCACTTGCTGTAAGTGGCAAGCAAGATGTTGCTGCGTTGAGCGAGAGTTGTTGGCGGAGGTGGCGACAGCAGCCCGTTTAGAAGCATCAGCCACCACCCAAGTAGACAGTGCAGTGCGCCAGCTGAGTTAAGTCAAGCATTTATGCAGTGAGTGAGTGTGCCAAATAGTCAGCCAGTCAGCCAGTTACTAACTGCTGTCAGTTGCATTCAAACTCACTGTTGTCAGCCACAGTTCGGGATGTGTGCATTTTTAAGTGCATATGCTTGTATGTTTGTACATACCTATGTGTGTATTCTGCTTCGTATGCCACAAAGTTTGCGTAAGTTTGCAAAACTTTGCTCTGCTCTGGCGTATGTCTCTCAATGTCTGTCTGTTGACTCTAATAAATCTGGCTCCAACGCATTGGTTATGAATGTCTCATTGTTGCGCCGCCCCCTTTTTGGGCCACATCACATTTAGTATTAATTACCACTCAGCATCAAATTGCCATAATTGTTTGAGCTAAGTATAATGTGTTGTGGTGGTTGTTGTTGCAAACAAGTACATACAAAACTGCCAAGACAAATTGCAACCAAGCGAGCTGAATGAAAACGAAAAATTGTTAAAAAGTCGTAAGGAAAAGTGATTGAAGTGATTAAGCAGGTGCGAATGGGGAGGCCTTGGTGTTGTAAAATGTAAATAGGCAGCAAGCTGGGTTAAATTTTGCATTTGGTGGACTCATGTGAACTAGAAAGTTAATATTCCGAATGAGTAAAACAGTGCTTCTAAGCATCATATCTTTACTAATAGCGCCTAATACGGTGTTTTCATGAGGCGATTTCTTGCATCAAAAGTTGAAATCGATTAGTTGAGAGGCCGTTTACAACAGGCGATTCCTATAAGGAAGCGAAGACGCAATATTTTGGTCAGGTTTTGTTTAAGGTGAAGTTTTTGCAGCCAACAGATTTTTCTTTTTGAAGTGATGGCTGTTGTTGTTCCACTCGTATTCCTGATTTAAGTCAGAGGTCGATCCAAATCCGAATCGACATTTTCCTTCTGGAGTTGATTTGGCTTGGGAGTAGAGGGAATGGCCAGAAGAAGACTTGAACCTCGATTTGAACGCAATGCCAAGGACGAGGAATGTAAACAAAGATCCCTTTTCTTCATCTTAGGATGCTGAGAAATCTTTTGTTCAAGATGCTAAGCAAAAAGGCATTCATGCAATTTTTTAGTAAGTCATGGGTTAATCCATGTCGAATCGCCATGTTTGGAATCAACAATTTTGAGTTGGTTGAATTTCGGTCAGAACTTTTCTTTTCTCATATAACTAAGTACTGCGAAAAAATAATAACATTTATTTCAAAGTTATATTAAAATATTTTTATTTAATGTAAACTAATTTTAATTAATTTATTACTACTACTTTTCTAAATGTTTGGCATCTACGATTTCAAAAATGGTTTTTATGAACGCATTTCAAGACAGAAATACATTTGGGGGTGTGCCACTGCCTGACACCGCAGTTTGAAATTTTTTTCTTTCCCAATTCCTACGGAGTGGTAGCACGCTTCTCTAGCCACTCAGCCACAGTGGCCGCGTATTTTTAATTTAGAGTCTGCAAAAATTTTTTTTCAAAAATTCATATTAAAAAAATCTTTCTTGAAAATTTAAGGCTCTTTAAATATCAGTTAGAGGTATTGTGTAATAAAATGCAGCCTTAAATTTATATGTACATAAATATAAGTTTTTACTTTTAAAACTTTTTTATTTTAATTTAAGTTTTTAGATATATTCTTTTATATCACCTTTAAATCAAGACCAGACCGATTTTTGTAACTATAATACATTTTGAGGTCGCCGCAGTGGTGTAGTTGTTAGCAGTGCTCGATAGCATTCCCAGGGTCCACTTTCCGACCAATATCCTAAAAAAGAAAAACTTTTTTCTAATAGCAGTCGCCCCTCCCCTTTGTGTGACAACATCAAGGCGCACGCCAACATTTCGGAAGAGAAACTCGGCCAATCCATTATTATTAATAGTTTTTGGTATACAAAATATATCTAAATATATAAATACTAATTCCTGCTTATTTTACGCTGCCCTCTGGGAGTTTGAGTTTGTAATTTTGGTAATCATAACTTAGTTTCTTCCCCGTTTTGGTCTAGCAGCTAACTAATCGCTTGATTAGAAGGTCTATACATTTCTTAAGAGATTCCCAAAACTATCACTTCCTGATTTATGTAAGCATACATGCTATTTTTTAAACGTGCCAAATGTATGTAAATATTACTCGTACGTTGTGTCTTGTCAGCAGGTATTTAGAAGTATGCATGTCGTACCTTTGAAGTATTAGAATTAATAGAAACACTTATAAATACTTTGTAGAAATCAGCGCAACAGCAATTAGGATACTTCACACCCATCACACATTGTAGAGAATCCTTTGACATGTCATCCCGTAACAAGTATATTATGCTACTAATATCCAAATTACTTAAACTAAACTTTTCATACTTAGGTACTAACATATATAGCATATCTGACGAAATTTTAACTGAACTTTTTTTGTTTCCTTAAACTACTTATAAAAACTTTCATACGTGAATATATGCATAAATAATGTAATTTTTTTAAATAAATAATTACTCACAGGATTCGCAGGCTGAGGCTGAGGTCGCTGTTACTACGAAGAATGTACGAAAACGCAAAACAACCCACAGTGATCCCACACATGGTAGCTTCTTTTTGCGTGTGGGCGCCATTGGTAAGTTGAAAATAAAAACTAAAAAGAAAGAAAATATACACGATGAATAGATAACCTCTTCTTTTCTTGAAGTCGGTTAAAAAATTAAATAAAATGAAATTAAATAACGTAAAATAAAGTAAAATCAAAGCAATGATAAAAAGGAAATATATAAATATTTACTGAAATCCATAAAAAATTCTATAAATTAAAAAAAACTTTAGCAATTATATACCAAGAATGCCAAGTAACGAAAAAAGCTTCTTTGCATAGCCATTAATTTTCTACAAAAAATATATTTATTCTCCATTTTACAGCATTTGGTTTGGGCGCCATGATCTACATTGGACTGGAGTTCGGTTCTTTCTTCGAAATCCCATTTGACTCGCCATGTCATCACATTTTGATCGGCGTTAATCCATTGCTACAGATGATCTTCACCTTTATGCAGATGTATTTCATTTTCATGAATGCCAGAGTGAGTAAAATAGCAAAATATGAATATGGAATAAAAAACGGTTGAAGCCAAAGCGATCTGAAGAAAATTTTGATATATATGTACAAAACTTGCGCTTTGTAAAACATAATTGATCAGTGCCAAAAATCAGTGTATGACTCTCAAGGAAGCAATTACATACACCCCAGTTGCTTGAGCAGGTTATATCAATAATTTTATTATCAACAAAGATAATGTGTGAGTTGTAAAAGCCAAACAATTTTATAAATCATTGAAACCATATCAAAGGTTTCGCAGAGTCTGAAGCATATAAAAATTGCAATAGATTTTTATTTTTTTTTTTTTTTGTCAATGAGGCTTAGTTCTCAAAAATACAGTGATCTAATGCTGGATTTCCACTAGGCATTAAATGGCAAATGCCAAAGTCGGGCATTAAAAAATTATTGCCTCATTCATCCACATGGCATTTTTTTAATTGGCATACATTTTTTGTCATTTTAATGCCTAGTGGAAATTCGGCATAAGAAATTGTTCCTAGTACGATTTTCACACAAATTAAATGAACTTTCCCTCAATCGCTTATCCTCACCGCAACTCTCCTTTCTTATAAGCCCAACAACAAAATAAATAGATTCCTACAGACCTACATCCCGCTTCATTTGCATAGGTACACATTTTTTCCTCAAGATCAAAGCTATATCTGGACTTGTGGGCATAAGAGAAGTCTTTTTTTATATCATTTTGAAAAATGATTAATTTCGAAGAAACCATGATTAGT